>NC_058405.1:34070405-34337637 GCF_002201575.2 Neomonachus schauinslandi | reverse complement strand
AGGAAGGAAGGAAGGAAGGAAGGAAGGAAGGAAGGAAGGAAGGAAGGTCAAATTAAAATATGAATGTCTATTAACCATGATGATTTTCTGATAGAATTTTTAAACAATAGAAAAATACCTTCAAAATCATACAAAATATACCTGTCTATAATCATTAGAAAAGGGTATATATATTTTTTTTCCAGAAAAAGATATAAATATTCCTTCAGGACTATATCTCAAACAGTCATCATTAAATGATGGTGAGAGTTTACCTCGAAATCCGAAGCAATGAAATCATTTATTCAATGCTTTCTCTGGTGTTAGACAGAAGATTTTTTTTCCTGCCCTTAAGAAGCTTTCAGTATAGAAAGGAGAAATGAAAACAGAAGGGTAGGTATACTACAAGAGACAAATAGCAGTCAATAAAGTAGCCTACATACCAAACAAATACTGTAAAGTAGAAGGGCTCTAATCTCTAGATACATCATTAAAGAACGATGTATTAAAAACTTGTGCAGTTTGTGTATTAGAAGAATGAATAAAAACTCAGAGGGAAAAGGATCATGTACATGTGGAGGAAACCACCATGCTTCTGACCAGCTAATGCTGACTGATTGATTGTTCGGTCTTTATTACCACTAATCAAATCAGTCAATGAATTGATGTTTGAACTTTGTTACATAAACTTTTTCAGAAGCTATTCTGTTCCACTATATCTATGATCTCCTTCTAATTTACTGTTTTTATGGTATTTTTGTGCCTTAAAGTTAGGAGTGTGAGTATCAGTGACCTAAGGCTGGAGATCTCATACATTCAAACTTTATGGAACCTTCTCAGTCAATATAAAGCATTTTGGTGACACCACCAAGAAAACAGCAGGATAACACAGGCAGCAAAACCATGCTTCAGAGCCACTGACTTGCTTGACTTACCTTGAGGTTTTATGCTAAACCATTAACACTTTCTAACAAATCTTTCTCTCCTAAGGGATCCATTGGCCTCTCGTACTTCAGTTTAATGTCGCAGTGATGGCCATATACTCTGCCGGTATACCTCCGAAGTAGCAAAACAAGGTGAGTGTTTTCAATTACTTTTTAAGATCTCTGATGATATAGCAGCACGGTCTGGTATCAGCCCTTGGTCTTTTCTAAGCTGGTTTAAACTCAGTTCATCCTGTTGTCCTGTATATAATGGCATGTCCATATGGTTGTGAATTACCAGAACACAGTAATAACCAGGATATATGTTTTTATATCATTTGTTACATAGCCAATGATTCTATCAATTGACTCAATAAGGTTAGTTTATAATGTAATTCTTATTAAAATAGGACTTTGATATTAACTACTCAGTTAATGCTTTATGTAGGTTTTGTTTTAGTTAGGTTACGTGACACAAAATAAATTCTGTGTTTTTTGGCAACATATATATCCAGGATGAAGCAGTATATGCCCCTAGTCACAGATCTCTTCCTTACATGATACAGTTATTTTATCTAGAATATTCATAAATCACTTTTGAATTTTCATTTAGACAGAAATTTGAGAAACTTAAGATTATCAAGGTGATCATTACTTTGCTTAAAGTCCCACTCTGTGTTTCTGAATGCCTTAAAATAAAAGCTTTTTTAAATAATAAATTATTCATTTAATGAGAACAATAAAAATAAGATGTTTTTCTTCATAGAATGAGATAAATTCCTAATTAGTTTTCTGATTTGCTGAGGTCTGGATCTCATTTAATATTTCCTGGTTCTGAATGCAATATAGTTTTATATACTGTAGTTAAAGAGCTATGACAAGGGGCTAAATACCACAGCAATAAGCAATTAAGAAAATTAATCTTTTTAAAGGAAAATAAGGGCAGAGCAGTGAGAGTTCACCTCAGAATGGCAAACATTGGATAAGGAAAGCAGATTGCTAAAATTATATTAAAGTATGATCATACAGTGTATAACAGTATTTATTATTGCCATATGTTTCTACCCTGTTCATTTAGCAAGATTCATCACAGATGTCCCTACTAAAACCTCTTCAATCCACATACAAGATGGAACTCATGGCTGGACCCACATTCCCTGTGAGAACTTTCCCTCTCACATATGTTGGAGAAAAGAACCTGTTTTCAAGGCACAACAAAGTTTCTTCTGCAGGCTTGGGGCAGACCAGTGGCGCAGAGCCCAAAGCTGCTCCATGTCGATGTTTCCTGTTCCCAGCTGAGACAAATCCTTGTCTCCAAACTCCTTGAAACTGAACTGGGTGAACACTCAGAATGGTACGGTTTCTCTGAGGAATAAGTTAGCTAGCTGATCTGCAATGTGGAAAGTAAGCTGGAAAAGCAAGAAGTGTTTGGTGACTCTCCGGGTATTTCTTGAACATGTAAAGAAAACAACCAAAATAAACAAACAAAAATATAGCTCGTGTTCTTTTCTCTAAGTTTGTCCAGTTTCTTTTTTTGTATTAGTTAAGTCTTTGTGATTATTTTTCTGTCTTGTGTTTATCACCTAACAGTTATAACCTGGTATTTAGTGCCTCTCAGAGAAGGAAAAAATAATTCTTGCCAGGAGTCTATCTTCTATGCCTCAAAAAATAAAACTTGTTAAAAAGTAAAATCCCAAATAGGACTCAATTAGCAATCGCCAACACTTTTTGAAAATTTCTCCATAAAATGGGTAACTTCATAAGTGCACATGCCATTTATTTTTTGAAAAGAGCTATGAAGTCAATTATTTTATAGTACAGTAGCCTGTATTCCTATAATCTAGCTAAAACTTAGCAAGGTGGTTTGTTATATCCTTATAAATGTCTGCCCTTTTAACATGCTGTAAATGCATTCTAAAATTTGTGCTAGGTTCTGGTTGTTATGGGGGAGAATTAATGCATTCTATTAAATTTAACTTTTGCTGAAACACTCTTACATCAGCTAAAGCTTAGAGCTATAACTGGAGACTAGCTTCCACAGCAATTAAGGAATAAAATACCTGGCTTTTATAATCCATCTTTTATTCTGGGAAATGCCTATACTTAAATCCGTATGGCGTTACACAAGGACTTGTGACCACTGAATATTTAATTTCATCAAAATCCATCCATATTCAGTGCTTTGACAAGCCCGTTACTAGGTAGGTATTATTTAAACAAGCAGGGCCCTTTCACTAAAGTGTATACTTGAATTGGTCAAGTGATTATACCATATCTCTGCTCAGAAACCTACTCTAGTCCTTGCAACATATAGGATAAAACACAGATTCTTTAGCCTAACATGCTGGTCCAGTCCACCATCCCCTAAACCCATACCCTGTATTTAGCCACCTTCATCCCTTTTCAGAAGCAGCTGTCTCTTCCTAGAATGCCCTCTTCTCCTTATTTATTTAAATTCTACCAGTTCTAGGGGTGCCTGGGTGGCTCAGTCGTTAAGCGTCTGCCTTCGGCTCAGGTCATGATCCCGGGGTCCTGGGATCGAGCCCCGCATCGGGCTCCCTGCTCGGTGGGAAGCCTGCTTCTCCCTCTCCCACTCCTCCTGCTTGTGTTCCCTCTCTTGCTGTGTCTCTCTCTGTCAAATAAATTTAAAAAAATCTTTAAAAAAAAAAATTAAATTCTACCAGTTCTACCAAGTCTATTTTAAATGCGATTTAATCCAGGATATCCCCAACTAGAGTTAACCTTTGGATCTTCCATGTAGCTCCTTTTCCAGTCCACCTTTTTTTTGGTGGATATTTATACGAGTGCTTACTTCTCCACTCACACCACATCTAAGATATTAAAAATCTATTCAATAGGAACATAATTTGAAATATGTTCTCAGGTTTTCTCTGTAACTCAGTGCCTTGGACGCAACAGGTGCTTGATATTTACAGATTTGAGATAGACAATAGACTATACCTCCACTAGACCCAGGTAAGAGGGACTGTTCCCCTGGGTAGATCTCATGCTTTAGGGGTCCCTGTATATCACAAACACACATGCAAAATTAAATGTATTAAAAAAACACAGAAGCACTTTTACTATTAGGATCCATCACTTAGGGTTGGCACAGCACAACTCCTAGGGTTTAAACATCTGCTCTGTATCTAATACAGCTCAGGCCCCACAGAAATGCTTCTCTGTGTCTCTCTGCCCAGTGTCCGTAAAACAAGACAACTGTGTTACAATATCCTGAGCTTTGGAGGTTGCGCCATAACCTACAGCAGAAGCACTTAGGTTTACAGAGAAGACATATTAATTAAATTAAATTCTTCCTCTCAAAGAACATGAATACAATAGATACTTGCCTGGGAAGTATTGTTCCCTAGTTCTGCCCATCAGCCTTTTTCTTGTTTTTCTTTGCACTACAGTTAATGACTTTCATGAATTAGCATAGTGTTTGTAATAGTTGGCACTTGAAAAATATTTTGCCATATTAAGAAACTCGTATTACACTTATTACCCTAGAGGACACAGTAAACATAATACTAATTATTGACATCGGCTATAAAATGATCACTGAACACTAGAATTAGAAATTATTTTATTTGAACAAAAATAGTAAGATTTAAATCAATATTGTAAAATATTAGATTGAAGTTTTCAGCTTTGTTTAAATACTTTTATTGATATTCATGAATAATTTGTATTCTTAGTTTCAATATCTTTTTTAAGATTTATTTATTTTAGAGAGAGAGTGAGTGAGCGAGCAGGGAGAGAGGCAAAGGGAGAGGGAGAAAGAGAATCCCAAGGCAGGGCTTGATCCCAGGACCCTGAGATCAGGACCTAAGCCAAAATCAACAGTCGGAAGCTTAACTGACTGAGCCATCCAGGTGCCCTTTTCAACTTTAATCAATAGTTTTAAATTGCTAGAAGAAAATAAGTGTTTATAAATACAGTAAATACTTTTCATTTTTTTTATTTTTAACTTCTTTGTAAGTATATTTTTATAAAAATTAAAATAAAATAAAAAATTCAAAGCTTATACTATTTAGTAGTGATTGCAGTGTCAAAATTCAGAAGGTTTTGGTTTTTGTATGAATTTTTTTCACTTTTTTATTTTATAATAAAATATGCATTTTAAATATAAAATATATAATATTCATTATAAAATATTTGAAAACATTCAAATATTCATCATTTGAAACCATGTATAAAAACACACATGTATAAAAATTACCCATAACTTAACCACTTACATTATTTAAAATTTAAATGAAAACTGGCCAGTGTCTACTACTATTAGGATTAGTGCATAGCCTTCTAATCTTTCCGGTGTGTTTTCCTGAATTTATACAGACATTTATTTATACCAGCACATATACATTTTTTTTTAAAGAGTTTATTCATTTATTTGACAGAGAGAGACACAGCGAGAGAGGGAACACAAGCAGAGGGAGTGGGAGAGAGAGAAGCAGGCTTCTCGCTGAGCAGGGAGCCCTATGGGGGGCTCGATCCCAGGACTCTGGGATCATAACCCGAGCCGAAAAGAGACAAAAATTTGACTTTTGAAATATACACTCATCTGCCAACACAATACCTCCAAATTCCAAAAGGAAAATTTAAAGGGAGATTATGCAAAGCAAAGAAGAGCTTTGTCTAATTGTTCTAACCTTCTGCAGCAAAACATAGTCCTTTGACGCTATCGGGTTTCTTTTCTTGCCTTCTGAAATTTACCATAGTCTGGTTTTCGCTCTGAAATTGAACTCCGTTAGTGATACACTTTCATACTAGCACCTGTGCCAGATTACTCACATCGTTTTTTGGAAAACAACTGACATATAGAAATTAACCCCTATTTTTGGACCTCCATAAATAGAAACCCTAAAATCATCAAAGGAATGAAAAAATCAATTCCCCAGTGGCCGCTGACAACGCCATATAAAGCCAGTGACTCCCATAAGAGAATAGTGGACTTTTTAAAGAGAAATAGAAGGATGAAATATCAGTTTTGAATGAAAAGGAACGGTCATTTTCTAATCTAAAACTCCGTCTTAAGTTCCGACAAGGGTGAGACACGGCCACCAAGCACTGCAGAGGGAGAATGCGAGAAAAAGCAAATGACTAAGGGTCTCCTGTAGCCACATCTTCCTTGCACCCCTAGAAGAGAGAATGGGGAGGATCTATGGACCGCTACTTCCAAACGGAGGATTTCACCCTGAACTCCCTCCCGCGTTTAATCAACTGCATATGTTGTTTATTGCTCCAGCGCCGTGAACATTATCGCTTAATTAAATTGTTTCACTCTTTGACTATCATAAATGCCACTTCTCTTTAAAGCCATGTTTTATTTAGTTAAAGTTTGTTTTATCATCCGCAAAAAGGGTTATTAAATTGAATGGGTGACTATTTCAGCTCAAGTTAAAATCAATAATATTTAGCTGGGCCTTAGGTGCTAAATTCTGAAACTCGGTGTTTTTCACTTCGCGGCAGCGCCGTATCTAAACATCACTGACGGTTCTCTCTCCTATGTTCATCTGTGATTTATGGCTGTTCTAGTAGGTGGGACGAGGCTTCAAGGCCTCTTGCAGTGTTTAAGCTTCTAATAATCAGAGGAGTTTTCCTTTCCTACTCTTTTTGAACGGAGACTGCCATTCTCAATTTCAGAAACTCATAAAAAATAGAATTTTAAGAAGCTCAGAGCGCAATCTGTTTTCTGAAATAGGTAGTATCTGACTTTTAGGGGGAAAATGGACTTCTAGAAAATATGCCCTCACATTGCATGTAAACCGAAATCAACTGAGGTCCTTGAATAAAGATTCTTAGCTCTTGCTTATGTCTTCATTATTCCAAGATAATCTGATGAGAGATGAAGTCCTCGAATGCCTTTAAGTGGTTACAAACATTAAAATTTTTCTAGCAGCAAACTTCTCATTCATGAAAAGATAACTCACTCTTTAAGGAATGGTGTTTCTATTTTCCTATTTAATTTACATAATGAAAATAGTTATAAATAACATTAACAGAGTACTTAATATCAAAGCCTAAATGATTATTAATTGCTTAAACACAGAGAAAGTTTGTCATTCACTCACTATAAAAATTATTTTTCATTATGGAGGGCATGTTGGAAACTATTAAATAGGCAAAATTTTACTAAAAGACCTCGCCCCAAAGGAGACCTATATTTTTAAAGAAAATAAATTTGAAATCTGAATTACTGCTAACTTAACAAGAACAAAACATCACCCAATGACTAATTTGAATTTTTAAGGCATATTTTGCCAGAAATCTTCTTTAAGAAGTAAGGCACAAAAATTCAGTTTCTATAGCTATATGTTACAATGTCAGGATCTCTTTTTGTTGTCTAATATCAACACATCTCAATAAAATATTAATTAATTGTTTTTTAATTGTATTAGGATTTGTTTATTTACTGAAACACTGATATGAATGAAACCTGAAAAATCCTTACAGTGATTCCTCCTTAGTGCTTTATATTTTGAAGTCACTCTGTCCATCAAGTTCAACGTGAAAAGAAGTAAATGAAAACACTACAAACATAATACTCTTATACCGAGAAAAATTAGATTGCGAAGTGTGTGTTTTAACCTATGCTTTTAACTTATTTTGAAATTTAAGAAATTAGAAAACAAAGAGTTTACTTTTAACGACTCTGTAAGTTGTGTAATGATTTTATATGCTTTGAATCTTTTATTCTTTTAACCAACCAACTTAACATCCAAAAGAATAACTTACCTAATTATTTTCATTTATCTAAATACTACTTGATTATGCAAGCTATGTAGGAAAATCCTAAAAATAATTCAAGCAGATATTCCAACTTGCCATAAAATTAAAGTCTTGTATGAAAAATTTGAGAAAGTATATTGAGAATTGTTCCTCCCCGCAACACACTCATAAAAGGATAGAGACCACCCAAAATATTGAACTCAATACTGAAACAATTGACTTCAGCATTTTAATTGTCATTAGTAAGGATTTACATCTAAAAAAATCAGAAACACTTTAAGATTATTGACTTATACAAGGGATGTTCAAAAATCTCCCTTCCCTTTATTCTCAAACTTCTATTTGTAGGGAAAGGAAATAACCTTTACTGTATAGTAGGTATAAAAGGAACCAGATGATTCATCTCTGTGAATCTGCTTGTTGAATTTGATGGATCATTCTTAAAAGCGACGTTGCTAATCTTCAGGTTTTCTTTTTTAGGTTATTCACAGATCAGTAGGTTTTCCAGCTAATACAGGTCTGATGCTCTTCTGTCTTCACACATGGTATTCATCATATCTTGACAAGAAAAGACCTTCAGTCTACAAATAACCTTCACTGAAGTAAGACATGTAAGTGGGTTTCTTTATGAAAGATAGATTTTATGGCTGAATAAAAAACAACTGTAGTTAAAAAGTGTCATTGCATGGCCTTATTTGAAGATTTTTCCTTCAAGGAACTTTAATGTTTGTTATTGAAACTACTAATAGATCCCTCTCCCCCCCCCCAAAAAAAGAAAGAAAGAAAGTATTAAATTACTTTATCATTAACCGCAAATGCAACAGGAAGGGTTGATCAGCTCTGTATTTTATCATTCTGAAGCGTTCAGCCTTTAAAATATTTAAGTATTCACATTAGTTCTTGTCAAACTAGCACAAAGCAGTGCATAATATGACCCACATGTAAGAGCAGAACAAGATAAGAGGTTACAGTCAGGGTGAAATTTCCACAATGGGATCACCCTGTACTATAGATCATGGTTTGGCTTCCTGTTTCCAGACAATTACTAAATGAGGTTGAATGTTTTCTTTATGTTTTCACTTGGTCATGCTAAGGGGGAGAATCCAGTTTAGTTGATATTGAACTACCAGAGATGAAACAATAAATTTGAGGCATCCTACACACTCTGTATTATTTCATATAGCCAATTAGAAAAACAAAGTTGATCAAATTTCATGGTGTCAGGGAGCGTAGTAATCTGGGTTCTCATGCTATAAATAACAGCTTTAAAGAAAGTATTAAGAACTATGAAGCTGGGCAAGGACCAAAATGATTTCTCACTGAAATTCAAGTGTCTGAAGAATTCCTTTGCATAGATCCTACTGTGTACCGATTGAAGGAATATCTAAGAGACAATTTCTTTAAATTCTGTTATTTCCCTTAACTATATTAACAAAATCCTATATAAACCCAAATATATCAAAATATGATTATAAGTGAAATTAGTATAGGACATTTAAAAGCACAAAATTTTGACCCTACTATATGGGATGAGGAATGGTTAAGGAGGAAGGAGGTTGCCAGGAAGGAGTCAGACAGTTCTAAAAAAAAAAAATCCTACCGAATCTTAAATCTCTCTCTTCCACAGACTTTTATTGCCCAGATATCATGTCCTTCTCTAGCTTGTAATACAAACAATGGTCCTGGAAAAAAAAAAAGTACTGTTAATGATATATAAAGAGATTTCACAGCAATAGTTGTATATTTAGTAAATCTACCCCAACTTTAATCCAGCATGCATGCGTTCATTCTTTGATTCATTCATTCACCAAACACTGAACTGCTGATATATATGAGTGGTTGGAGAAACACTGGTCAACAAGACAGACAAGGCCCTACCTTCAAGGAGCTTATATTATGATGGGAGAGAAAAATAATGCATAAAAATTAAATGTGAAACAATGACAGGCCATAATATGCAACACATAAAATAAACCAGATGTCGTAATGAAATAAACAAACTAGTTAGGGCAGGTTTCTCTGAGGAGATGATATTTAAGCTAATACCTCTAAGGAGAAGGGGTTGGCTGATTACCTGAAAACGAGAAGAAAGGTGTTTCTTGCTGAGGAAGCAGCATGTACTCGGACAATTCTAGAAACTTAGAAATTTAGAAAAAGCCAGTGTAACTGAGCCCTTAATGACAAAGAGAGGGTGCGCAAAATGAAATGGGAGAATCAACCCAAACGTGTAGGCCTTATAGGCCTGGGAAGAGTCTGGATTTTATTCTAAAGTCATTAAGAATTATAAGCAGTCTTTGATGGCATGTGATAAGAGTAAGTCCAACTGCAAAACACTGAAACAAGGAAGTGATTAAGGAAAAACAACTCAAAGTAAAAAAAAGATTTTTTAAAAATATATATATATTGTGTGATCTAAACAAAGTGAAAACCAGACCCATATCTTGGAAACTTTGTAAATTATCCCCGTGGCAAGTATTACTAACTTGTCACAGAAAACACCAACAGTAATAATAACAACAACAATAATAATAATAACAAACACTGGGCACATAACACTAATACACAAAACTACAGTTTCAATCATATTTATATGTGCTGTAAGATAAAAATTTGTGATCCTAAGCATTCCAAGACAGAGTTTTGTTATAATTACAGCTTTGCTAAAACAACTGAAATTCCACCTTCAAGGGAACGAAATTGGATGCTAACACAACATATTGTATACAGTCTCTTTATTTGTTTTGAACTATTAAATGAATTTTTAAAATCACTGCTTTCAGAAATAATTACTTACTGTTAATATTTTATTCACACTCTAATATCAGAATAAAATGGTGTTTATTTTTCCACACTGCTTAATAAATATTTGGGTGTCTATACCTGTATTTAACATCTAAAGTGAATAATTTAACACAATAGCATCTTTCAGGTATAGATTAGCCTATAATGGAATTATTACAAATTTATAGAAATTCATACAGGAATATTGCAGTAATATGAGGGAGGATCTGAGAAAATAACCAGCATTCAGGAAAGTGGGTGAAATAATAGATATTTAAGCACTTGAATGTAAAACAATATTACAGATATGATATTGATATTTTAACGTATTTTGTGATAAGCAAATATTAAGGGCATAATGATTTGGACCTCTTTCTAGAATAATCTTACCTATCCCCACCCTCTGATTCTGTTGCCAGAGCTCTTTCTATTTTGAAGTAAGAAGATGGAATCGTACCCACCTTTCCCCTTATGTTGTTTAAGACAAGCTTCCACAGGGAAAAGCCCTGTGCTAGTTCTACTTTGAAGTCCTAGAGACTGCCCAAAGCTCTGGGACATTTCTTTGCTAGTCTCATTGTTTATATGTTCATCCGTTCAAAAGTTCTTTACTGAGCACTTACTACATACCGAGCACTATCCTAGACACTTGATATTCATCAGTCAACAAAACAACAGAATATAGCTGTTTTCAGAGAGTTTCCTGTCTATCCATAAGAGACAAACGTTAAATGTTAGGTGAAATAAATAACTAAGTTATATAGTAGTTTGGAAATGATAAATGCCCTGGAAGAAAGATAAAGCAGAGCAAGATGAAGGAGATCCAGAAGGGAGGCATGGAGGGGATTACGATTTTAAGTAGAATGATCAGCATGAGCCTCCTTGGAAACGTGACTTCTAAGCAAAGACTTGACTGGAAACTCGTGAGAGTTTGGCCAAGCATCTGAGGGGAGAACACTCCAAGCCAGGCCCCAGGAAAGTAGATCTGGTGTTTCAGAAGAACAGCCAGGGGCTTGGGTAGCAGTGACAGCAAGAGCAGGGAAGAGAGTCATTTCTTACTCTCTGGTGCCCATGAAATGGAAGCCCCAGGATTTTAATAAAGGAAAAGCTTAGAGCAGCAACATGGAAGGTAGGAATGGTGGCTGGGAGACTTATTTTGAATTTGCATGTTGACAGCAAGCATGGTGTTTTACTTAGAATTTTTGTCACAAATCAATAAAAATATAAATATATTCTAAAGATTATTTTATTCAAAATTCATATTTTTCATTACTATTATTATTATCATTCTTTAAGGATGATTGTATCACCACCTCCCCAACAACCCGGAAGTGCTCAGGCTTTAGTTCAGAGTCTTGCTAAGGACTGTACCTCTATCTGACAAGCAAACACTGGTCATGAGACAATGACAAAGATTCTCTCCTTGACCAACCTCTAACTGGCTCCTGGAAGAATGTTTTCAACCCCGTCCTCAAATTTTGGCCTTGCTTTTTCACCTCTGCCTTGTCCAGTTTTAGCAAGAGTCCTGAGAAGACAGTTTAATCAGAATCCCTCATCCTCCAGATCTATCACTCTTGATACCAAACCAGATTCTTTATCCTCCGCCATCCCCACATGATGTCTGATCACACTGACCTGCCTTCAGAAAGTATCCTGTCAGTTAGCCAGAATCCCGCCTTCCCCGGATACCTCCTCTGAGTCATTTTCCATCCACTGACCCCCTCGCTGTTCCTTGGCTATAAATTCCCACTTTTCCTTGTTGTGTTCAGAGTTGAGTCCAGTCTCTCTCCCCTACCACAAGACCCCATTGCAATGATTGCTCCTTCTATCGTGATGACCCTCACTTGGATAAAATCTGCCTTGCCGTTCTGTAACAAGTATCTTAAATAATTGTTTCTTTACCATCAGCCAGAATGATAGGGAAGCCCAAGAAGCTGAACAAATGCTAGAACAAAAAGGTGCATAGTAATCACTAGAAAAAATATTGTAAGTCCATGAGAAAATACACGGTTTAAAAAAAAAACAAAAAAAAAAAAACAGGCATTCAGGCCCATCGACTGTCAAAATGGCACAAACAACTAAAGAGAAACCATGAAAAGAAAATCCTACATGTAAAACAATCTGTCTCGTCTATCAACTCTGTTCTGATTTTCTTAATTAAATTTGCCCATTACAGCCAATTTGGGGAGGAAAAAGTGTTGCTGGGTTTCAATATATTTAAACAAAGGGAAAATTTTTTCATAAACTGTCAACTTGAAACACTCCAAGAGAAAGTAGATAACCCGTTCCATGAAGCAAAGTGCTTTTTTCAACAAACCAACAATATGTGTTTATTGCATTGGAGCCCAGGACCACCACATACGATTACAGTAAAAGCTCTGCATTATTTCCATCTGGCAATGAGAACACAAGATGTCGTATAAACTACCAGAAGAGCTCTATTTCATTGTAATTAAAATTTAGTGTTACACTTAAGCAATAAGGCAACTCCAGGAGATGTGATTATCATGAGATAATGACCTTGGGGTGTTGCAAGACATACAAGGAACCAAATGCCTCTGATCCTCTGGGGGGCAAGATTATTTCTACATAACAATCTCCACCTCCTCCCACTTACCCTCCCCTGCCCCTGAAGCTGTATGATCAGTGAAAGAGGAAAGCTAGGGATTAAGAGCACCAATATGATTTCTGCAAGAAGAGGACATTGGGGGACTGGTATATGACAAAGTTGGCATTGTAGAATGCTGAAGCAGCAGTTTCAAATGAGTTGTGTTGTTTGTGCAATAATTATGCAATGGCTTTAGAATTCTCTGGACACAGATAGAACTGTCAGTGATGTCATAGGCATGTAAGTAATCCCCAGCAAGGGCACAGATCTAACCTTTTCCCCCTGTTTTGGTTTTGTGATTTCCATTTCATAATAGCAATAAGATATGACAGGTGGTGCAGTTCTTGAGGGTTTATTATACTTCTTGGGTGGTTGAAGCCACTCAGCCTTTGGCCCAAACCTCTCAAGACATCTGAGATGTATAATAATTCCACCCCCCCCCAAACGCAATGCTTGTCATGTCGTATTGCTTAATTGCTTTGTACTTATACCAAGTAATTCTTTTTAAAGTGAATGCAGATAACAATGCTTCCTTTACAGTTTATCCTACTGGAAACCACTTCTACAATGGGATAATATGAAATAATTTCTACTCTACTGGATGAAGGACTATCCCATTGTATTACTCTTATAAACCTTAAACTGAAAGGTCACTTAAAATTATAGACAATGATTATATTTTATAACAGTTTGTTGGAGGAGAAAAATGATAAACTAAAATTCAAGAAGTTAATATAAAATAAGACAATCCTCAGTGACAACTTATATGTTGAGGAGGCAAATACCTCAATTATTCAAGAACATCTCAGACTGTCAAAGAAGTGAAAGTGAGACCTTAATTTGTAAATAGCATTTTTAATAAGAGAACTAGGGGACCGAAAACAAAAGTATAAAAGGGGAGCATTGGAACACTGAGGGCAGTATTTTTAAATAGTAATATAGAAAGAATTTGTATGTGTAAATACATACATGTACCTGTAAATGACAGGATGCATGGACATACTGAAGTGATAAAAGAGTAAAGACATGAAGTATTGGGTATTATTTTCTGCACATGGAGAAGCTACTAAGTAGGAATGAAATTTAGAGTTTCTTTGCCCTCTATGTCATTTTACCTGTGGATAGGCATGTCCCAGTAAACACCCTAAACTCTCCACTTAAGACAGAATAATCTTCATTTCTGTTGAGGCTGGATCAACGATCACACTAGCAAATGAATCTAGAATACTTTAGGGTGAGCCTATGTAGTCTTGAAATTCAGAAAATACTATGAAAAGATTGATTCACATGGCAAAAAATGTATGTCAATAAACATGATATATTTATACAGATCAATGAATATAAGTCTGCATGGCAAAACTCTCCAAATTAATGCCTATGACTAGTCTAGGTGATGGAGGTACATGACAAACTAATAAATTACATTACGGGGTCTCAGTCCTGCTGAAAGCTCTCAATGCCATGCCCTCCAGCCACCCCAGTCATCTTAGTCAAGGGAGAGTATATGCACAGCTCCAAGGATGATGGTAGGAGAGGGCTCACTGTTGGCTCTGGGTCCAACTCACTCTACACGGTCTCCCATTCACCCTTTCTCTGGAGAACCAACTTGGAACTTCAGCTCCCATCCCTTAATTGACTAACCCTATAACCTTGGCCAAGGTCATTTAACTTTTCTCAATCTAAATTCCATATGTTAAGAAAGAGATGGCAATACCAGCCCTATCACAGAACTTGGGGGAAGACAAGTGAAATAGGGTAGGAAAAAATGGTTTATAATTTTTTTTTTAAGATTTTATTTATTTGAGAGAAGAGAGAGAAAGAGAGCACAAGTTGGGAGAGGAGCAGAGGGAAAGGAAGAAGCAGACTCCCCAGGGAGCAGGGAGCCCAATGCAGGGCTCGATCCCAGAACCCTTAGATCATGATCTGAGCTGAAGGCAGACACTTAACCGACTGAGCCACCCAGGCGCCCCCAAATGGTTTATAATTTAAAGACTCATCAAAGCTGTTTCCGACACGGTGGTGGTGGTTGCTTTGCCATTATCACTTTTGCACTTGATTGAACATGGAAAATGGGTGATAAACACATTTAGGCACAACGTGGGGAAAACACCAAACTAAAGGGGTAAAGGGGGGATGGGCTAAAATAGGAGCCACATTCTTATTTCTAAAACTGTCAGGTAGGGGACTGGAAAAGAACAATTTTTAAGTCATTATAGTGAGACAAATCTCCAAAAAGATAAACATAAGAAAAATCTGGTTGCTAAATTTCACCTTTGTTGGAGGGCATTCGTTACTTCTTAATTTTGGCCTCTTCCATGAAGCCCACCTTAATTGGAAAGGAGGTAACAAATTTCCCTTTGTATTATTACCCTGTGTCAGTCACTCACTATTAGGCTGTTTCTTTATCTATCCACATTTTGCTATTTTCATTATTCATTATTATATTGGCCTAACCTGTAGAATCTGTTGTATGTTCAGATCAATTCTATCTTATGTTATTAACTACAGAGGGGGAAAAAAAGCCTGATATAGATCATTATACTGAGAAATTTTAGTGTTTTTAATGGTAGGGAAAAAACTTTTCACTTAAAAATTTATTTGTAAATACTGTTATTTAGGAAACCTACATACATTGCACCACAACTTGTTTCTCCTTCTATATATGCAAAGAAGTCTTTCTTGATTTATATTACAATTGTATTCTTGTACTGAGTATAATTACTTGTTCTTCTTTCTGTTGTGTACAATTTTTACCTACCACTAGAACTCTTTTTAGAAGGAACATAAATTATAAGTGATAATTTTATTTCAAAATCCTTGTTTAGGAAGCATTCTGACCATGAAGTACAAGAACACAGAGGAAGTTCACCAGTTTCTCTGACATAGGTAGATTAGCTAATCATAATTTGGGAATAGATTTTGGTGAAAATAGATTTTCTTCCATTCCCTCTCTCTCTCTCTCTTTTTAAAGATTTTATTTATGTATTCATTTATTTATTTGACAGAGAGTGAGCCGGGTTGAGGAGTAGAGGGAGGAGAAAGAATCTGAAATAGACGCCCCGCTGAGCACAGAGCTTGACTCAGGGCTCAATCCCAGGACCCCAAGATCATGACCTGAGCCAAAAGCAAGAATCTGACGCTTAACCAACTGAGTCACCCGGGTGTCCCCCATTCCCTCTCTTAATAAATGTTTTCACTATCGATAAAGAGTTTAACTCTCATTTGAGTTCCTAAAATTGTTTTGTTTTTCTTTCTTTTTTGAAAAAAAAAAGAAACAAAAACTGGATTTTTAAATCAGGCTTGCCAAGACAAAGTAAAATTAGAATTCTAATTAATAAAGACAATTTGGAAAGCAAACCAGTATAATTCCAACTCTCTCAAATCTTTTCTTGTCAATGGTATTTATACCTATGAAGGTAAGAGGCACAAAGATGGAGGCTTTCCTAAATCAAGTACACCCTTGGCAGGAACTATTTATTCACTTCTAGGAACTGTTTAAACACAGTCTTTTCTGATATCCACCCAAGGAAATAAGCAGGATGATTTTTCTACAGATCAAATTTCTATTGCACAAAGAAGCCAGGTGAACCTGATCTAGACAATTAATAGCCAACACGTGTCTGCTGACTATCTATCTATCATCTATCTATCATCTATCTATCTATCATCTATCTACCTACTATCTATCTATCTATCTATCTATCTATCTATCTATCTATCTATCTATCATCTTTTCCAATGCCATCTGGACAGAACACTGTTTAGAATGCGACAATTCATTCAAGCAGGAAAGCCACAACCCAGGCTTCTTCCGCCTGTTCTGTCCACAACCTAACTGACACGATCAACCCCGCATCACATCCCCCAGGTGATTATGACTTCTTGGGATG
Organism: Neomonachus schauinslandi; assembly: GCF_002201575.2. Classification (NCBI taxonomy): domain Eukaryota; kingdom Metazoa; phylum Chordata; class Mammalia; order Carnivora; family Phocidae; genus Neomonachus; species Neomonachus schauinslandi. The sequence continues at coordinate 34,320,724 of NC_058405.1, read as the reverse complement.
ACGGTGGTGAGGGTGTTGCTGTGCAGTTGCATTATTGATATCGCTGTTTTGTGGTTAATCATGACTCAGTAATTTCTGAAATTACCGTGCTTTCTAGAATGCTCAGTTCTTTCATGCACTTTCCAAACAGTTTCATACACACATTCTGGCCTTTCCATTTAATTTTTCATACCACTGGTTCCCATTTTCTATCCCACGTCTAACATCGTGACAGGTAATAATTACACATTTGTCATGGAATAAGAAATTCTTCAAAGATTTCCCAAGAATCCTCATAATAGCTGCTTGAAACTTGGTTATATTCTCTGGCACCAGACAGGGTTAGTATAGGGACTTCCTTTCTTAAGAGTCCATCTGCACAGTGACTCCTTAAAGATCAAAGATCATTCAGATACACTTCTTCTATTTATTGAATTAAAATTATGAAATGTGAGGGCTTAAACTTTAGAAATATCTTTATACCTTGAGGTCTTGTCATTGTTATGCACTCTACTTCATGGTAAATCTTGATGGCTGCTATGAATCCTAACAGTGTAAGACTTTAAGGAAGAGACATTTAGGATATTTAGGAGATCTTTATAGGGTTGCCAATATGAGGACAAGTGCTATTCCATATTGGGCACCTGGCCTTTTAAAAAACAAAGTATTTGTGACCACAGTCGCTATTTATGCGAAAACAGGTGGATTTAAGCCTCATTTCCCCTGGATGACTGTAGTTCATCTTTGTCATCAGAATTAGACAGAAATCTTTTTGGGCTCTGAGTGTGAGAAGGGCTCCCAGTAAAAAAAAAATCTCAGTTCCATAGCACTAATGTTTTTCCTCCACTTTAAAGATATTTTCTATGGAAAATAATAGAGTAAGTCTATCATGAAAGGACCCCATTTGTTACTAGTACCTGTCATTCTCATGGTCTATGGTTGGCACGTGTTGATTTACATATGTATTCATTAACAACTACAAACTGAGAACTTAGAGATGCTTTGGAGCTATAACGAGCAGAAGATTCTATCTGAGCTCTGTAGAAGTATATTTTCTTTCTTCATGACTTCTTTTATGTCATGAAGTGGTTAACTTTTTATAGACAGCCTCATTATGTAACATAAAATATAAATAAATAATAAAAGTCTAGAAAAAGAAGTGGCAGAAATAAACAAATACTCCAAAAAAAATCCAGCAGATGAAAATGACACAGATCACAAAACATTTTAACTGAATTAAAGTAATAGAGTACCACAAACAAAATATATTCTCTGTTATCCCAGGCATTGACAGAGCAGAGATTGCAAAAATCAATGCACCTATAAACCCAAGACATTTTTTAAACAACTGTTTAAAACTCAAGTCTCACTGCATCATGAGTTCAGATTGTTGGCAAATAAAACATTGGCAGGCGGGAGCAGCATCTACTTTGACTTCTCTTCAACTTCACAAACTGAACACGTAACATAGACAAGCAGTCAAAGAGACAACTAGCATTTACCAAATTCACAGATTTTGTTACTAGTGCCTAAAAAATTGGGAACGGATCTAGAGGTGATTCAACAGCATGAGGTAATTTCGACAACGCTGATCTGAGCTCCTACTATGTGCCAGTCACTGCTTCACTAGCATCTGATTCAGCAAGTTGAGTTCAGTGGAAATTACATCTTCGCAGTCCTCACCTTCAGCTCAGAGAACTGGGTCAGTCCAAAATGAAGCTCTCTATATATAAATGACTTCCTCGTTTGCCTTGCTGAAGGGAATGAGCTTATCAGAATCAGCCTAGTGACAAATCCCAAAGTTTCTTGATGAGATCAGATCATATAGTTCCAGTAAATTAGCACATACCAGATGCAGTACCTGCTGAATCTTCAGTATTCAGACTCTTGTCCACTGTCAGCAGGAGAAAATGACCTTCCAGAAGGCTGCTAAATCTAAGGCTCTTGGACTTTAATTGAGGCTGTGACTAGACCCAGAAGTCTTGAATCTCTGCTCCACTACTTCGAACCAAGGCTCTGTGTCCTCTCTGACTTCATGAATTCATTTATTCACTGTGGAGAAGTTTTAATACACCAAAAAAGTCCAAAAAGACTTCTTCATGCTGCATTCTAATGTTCTCATGGTTCCCTTTGCTTCAGCCTCTCATTTAGAGCCGCAAGTTGACAGGGACTGAATCACAACATTCTTCAACGGCTCCACTGTCCAACCTGAGCCGTGGGCTCCTGTCAACATCTTAAAGTTGCTTCCTTGGCTCAAAGAACTTCATGAAAATTCTTTACATTTATGCATTATGTATATATAATCTAAACAATATACTTATTCTATATATATAATATATGTATAAAACAATTGGTGAATCTAGGTAAAGGATATATGGACGTTCTTTATATTTTTGTGTTTTCCTGTATGTTTCAAATTATATCAAAATTAAAAGTTAGCAAAATTAAATGCAATGCATGATCCTGAATTCGATGCTAGACCAGAGGAAAAAATTTACCCTGAAGAATGGCAATTGGTGAAATTTGAATAAAGTCTGTATATTAAAAAAGTGTACTGTATCAATCTTAATTTCTTGATCTCAATAATTGTGCTGTGCTTATATTCTTCTTTTTAAAAACTAGAGGTAAAATGGCATGATGTCTCCAAGTCATTCTCAAATAGTTTAGAAATGCACACACACACACGCACAGAATGATAAAACAGATGTGACAAAATGTTAAAAATTGGTGTTTCTGGATGCAAGGTATACAGAAGACTTTTTGTGATTCATACAACTTTTCTGTAAGTTAGAAATTATTTTAAAATAAAATCTAAGTATATAAATGTATATATATTTAAGTCAGGCTCTTTCTTACAAATAGTTTGAAAATATAACATAGTCATACTCATGTCTCATATAAGTTTCATGTGATGCCAGTTTACCATTATGAAAGATTTTGAAATCCCTCTTCCCATTTCCCAAAATGAAAATATTTGTCATTGTGACTTCCTATTTGTCATAGAATAGTAATGTTTGTACAAAAGGCAAAAATATTAAACTTCCATAGTTGCCAGATGGATTTCCGAACCATATAATGTTTGTTGTGGCACCATATCTTAAGAGGGCAGTTTGCAATTACCCCTCTCAAAATCCTAAGCTTCTTTCGGTGTTCTTTTCCTTGTGAAGAGAAAGGGAAAGCATGGCAATGCTGTGTACTGTTGTGTAAGAGTCTATTGTACATCCCAACGTACTTGCAGGAAATTTCCCTGAATTTGAGAAAATTCTTATGAAGTCCAAGTATCTCAGTTATAATCTGAATAAGTAGCTTCTCAATGCAATATGATTTAACCTGTGGAAGAACACTAGAGAGACAAGGGATGTCATTGGAGAATATGAGACCTAAGTCACATGGCAGCATTCTAGTGTTTCATACCCTGAGGCTCCACTCGTTCCAATTCTCTGATAGTTTCCTCTTACCTTATCCTCAGCCTACAAGGATGCTGATGGAGTAAGGATGGAATCAGCCAGAATAATTTTCTCCAATGAAGGCAAATAAATCAGTGCGAGAGAAAACAATATACATGTCAACAGCCAAGATAATTTATTGACAACAGCCCTACCAGGAGTAAGCGCATGACTACAGCCTCTACTCTAAAACTTGGGTCTACAAAGAGCTTTAAATAGTGTTTCTGGGGAAGCTGAAAAGTTAATGTCAGCCATTTTACTTTTGGGGATCCAAATGCTGATATCCCTTGAAACCCTCTGCTCGCAAACAAGACTAAAGGTTCATCCAGTTGCATCCCTGAAGCTCTATGAAGTCCAAACAAACCAGTAAAAAAGTTCTCTCAGTGAACCTTAATCCTAGAGACCACTGAAAAGTCCTGGCTTGCAGGCCAAAGATCTTGGTTGGATACTTGCATCTGGAAAAAGATGAGTTCTATAAACTATTACTAATGACTTTTGAACTTGGTACCAGAAGGTGCCAGAAGGACCTTTCCATCCAAAAAGACGCTATCCGATAAGTTGAAGTAAGGGAAAGACAAGGAAACATGAGATGGTCTACAAAGTTCCTATGTCTTGTTTTCTGTCTGGATATATAATGCATGCTTAGACACCTGCTGCGTCTCCAGCCTCCAGCAATAGACCAAGAGAACCCCTTCAGCACTGAGACAGTGTTCCCGCATGTCCTAAATTAAAGAAGTGGTCCCAAATAAAATATATGACCATGACAAAGATGTTGTATATCATCAGACACAACTCCCATGAGCGCCTACCAAAAACAAACCCTTGCCCTGTTTCTTTTCCGCCTGCCACTTACCATTCTCTCAAATTATATCTGGTGTTCGTTACCTCATGTCCTTCCTCCCTGCTCCCCTAGATGCCAGCCCCACGAGGACAGGGACTTGTCTGGTTGGCTGTAGCAGCCACAACATGAGAACATGCCTGGCCCACAACAGACACTTAGAAAGTATCTTTGGAACAAATGAATGATGGGACACCCTCAGCAATAAGACAGTTAAACACAGAACCTGAGTGCACCAGAAGATGGTTACGTAAGTTCAGACATTCAGATATCTGTCTTGCGTGTGAAGTTCACACCTATGCTCCACTTGTGCACTCCAGGACGTGGATCACAGAATCTATGACAGAAAGGCTCGTCTTAAAGTGAACCTCAGGACCCCAGAGAGGAGGCTCCACAGCGCTACTGCATTTATAACAGGGCTCACTCAAATGGTAGGCTACTGGTGAAGACAGAGTTAAAGGGATGCTAGTCAATAAATCAATGAAGATGTCTTCCAAAACACTGTTTCACAGTGCCCTGCACTGGAGGGTTGAAATCACTGTGAGCTCTTCCAAATTATGTTTAAGTAAATGTTCCTAAAAGTTGCAGTGAGAACGTGCAGTCTAGTTTTACATGGAACTGGAAAAAAAAAAAAACACATCCTTAAAAGCTTCTCTTCTACAAGGAAGTGGGGTGGAGGAATGCCTCTTGGAAAAGAATATTCTTCAATCTTTATTTAAGTATAACCTTCATGAAAACAGATAATAGACCCTCAGGGAACTTTGTATCTATCAGACTCAATGGTTATAGAAAAATTCTAAAACAGCATTCAAACCTGAGTGGCTCACCCCTATGAAACCACAGAGAGTCTGATAAAGCCTAAAACACAAACAACTAGAAAAGGTTTCTGATCCATGGTACATTTTAGAGTATTCTGAACAGTAATGTTCTACTCTAAGGATATGATTTATAGTCCTCCCTAAATCTGGTCTCCAGAGCTGACTTAGGCTAATTTCTAGATCCTACTGCATCTACTTAGATCTTATTCCTCATATATTTTGAATGCTAAATGCAAAACATGTACACTATTGGTGGCTATATTTTAGGTGGGGAATGCAATTCTTCCCCACAGTGGCAATACAACATCCTCTCTGTTATAAATATCTTCACTTCAATGAGAAAAGATGATGAAATTCTTTTTGAAGACTCTCAAAGGGCTTGCAGATTTTTAAAAATATTACCACCACTTTGTTTGGAAGAAATACAGTTTGGTCGTAAAGCCATCATTTGTGATTGGATTTATGAACATGACACGCATTTGCATGCTGTGCGTGAAAACCCTGCGCCAAAGAGTGGTTTCAAACAAGGATACTGTTGCTAGTCGGAATTCTCTCATCTGTATTATCATTAGCAAATTTCAAGTTCCCCCACCTGTTGAAAATAAATGTAATCCAAAGAATCTTCCCTTGCGTAGACACAGTCTATCAACTTCAAAATTCCTCTTACCCGCATGGATATTTTCCCAATTAGGAGGGGAGATTCCTTTTTATTTTGGCCCCAGAGCTTTCTCTTTTAATGTTAGATCAAGAGATGAGCATCTTTCTTTTTCCAGTTGTCCTATTTATGACATGCTAAGCCCTTATGATCTAGCCGTACCTTATGCAAAACATTGTATCATTGGGCAAAGACCTTAGGAATGCGTTAATAAAAAAATAATTGCCCTACCAAACCTAATCCATTTGTGAACAATCCTGATGAAGCACAAGAAACTGTATGAGTACTAGATTTCTTTTTAAAGAAAGAAGCTGTCTTAAAGAAGCTTACATTTTATGCTCCTATACTATAAAATAGAAGGAAATAAGGGTTAAGTCAAGGTCCATGTGCTATTTTATGCTAAAAACATATCAAGGGGCAATTAATTAGAACTTGGGGGAACTTGTCATTTGTGTTTGGTTTGAATGATTGGTAGGATTCTGATAAGTGGAAAATCAAGGACATCCGAGGGAAGTGGAAGCCTCTGACTCCCTGATCCAGAGGACTCTCTCAAATCCAGGGGTGGCCGCAGATCAAGATTTCATAAAAGTAAATGCTTCGGATTGATATTGGAGATGTGAAATGAAGCCCAAGGCTTAATGTACACTTTTCAATAACCACAGTAAGGTGACCATTAGTAATTTGGTGATTGACTGAATCACTTGTAGTGAAATAGTCTCCATAGATGCGATCCCCATTTTAAACACCCAGTGTTTACACGCAGAGAAAGTATAAATTAAGATTCCATATTTTGAACATTTTTACTGTCCTCCTTTGGAGAAACAGGAATTCCTGTGTGAAATACAATGCGAATGAGACGACCTGGGGCAGGTTCAGTCCAAGCACACGCAAGGAAAGTAGCATTATCACACTAACAGTGACTCTAGCCCCAGTGTTTTATCCTGTCAAGAGGAAAATCCTTGATGTGCTATTGAATACACGGTTATCTTGACAGCCATCTTTATGTAATATTCAAGATAACGTTTACAAAGTCTCACTTATAATATTAGCTTGAGATCTAATGCTTGCTCTTTATTTAAGGGATGATTAACTTGACTTGATGCTTTCTGTGCTGTGAGCCAATTCAAACTCAGAATTCTCCTGGGCAGATCTCACTATCTTTAACTGACCGTAAACGTAAGATGTGCTTAGCCAAAACCCTATCCTTATCAATTACTGTTCTACACCACCAGTTTTACCCCGATTTAACTCAAGAGCTATTTTCATCAGCTTTCCACCATGTATGGGGCCTGACCTCTGAAATATTGTAGCCACTGAATTCCTATCATCCAGAATAAGAAAGAACTGCCTTCAAAGCTCTATCTTGGTTCAAATGAAAAAAAAAAAAAAACTATTCTATGACATTAACTGTCTCAAAACCCTTTTACTATTGCCAATCTACAAGATTGTTGAGATGGAGTTTACCTGATTGAAACTTATATTTGAGAAGGAAGGAAGGAGGGAAGAAGGAAGGAAGGAAGGAAGGAAGGAAGGAAGGAAGGAAGGGAGGGAGGGAGGGAGGGAGGGAGGGAGGGAGGGGAGGAAAGAAGATAAGGAGCGAGGGAGGGAAGAAACTGAGCACTTACAAGCTCCAGAAATAGGATCCAAAAGGATTCCCCCTTCTCTGGTTTTAAGACATAGGATATACAAGTTCTAGATTTAGGAATCAAACAGTACACTTTTAGATCATTTCATATTCTGGGTTCTAGATGCAACATTTATAAATTAGAGGGACTTATGTTACTACTGAGAAATCTGGGCTAGATGAACTGAGGACCCCACATATATGAGTCATGGTCCTGGTAGGAACAGATGGCTCACTAAGCTCTGAGAAGAAAGTTCAATAAACTATTTACAAAGCTGTGGGCAGAATGCAGGGAAGGCATGGGGAGAATGCAGTACCCAGGATTGGCTAGGAGTTCCTTCTAGGAAAAAGGAAACAAGAGAGGCTGTGAGAAGAGGGCCACCTGAAGAACCCATGACCTCAGATTAAGGTATGCAGCCAGCCCTGGGCAACTCAACCAGAAGGAAACCAGAGCAGTAAACACCTAACCCCACTTTTCACCCTCCCTCTGTGCCCGCCACTAAGTGAGATGGATAGAAGGTCTAGAAGAGCTAACAGCAAAAACCCAGAACATCACATTAGCCATGCACATCAATCACATGATGGTAAACAGAAAATTTTTGAAGAAAGAACAATAGCAAGGGAAAAAACTCAAGCTCCTTACTTCATTGATACAAATACTTTGGTGTCTTACAACACTGACAATTCAAACACTGAATAGAATATACTCTTAAGGTTATACCTGCACATAGAGACATAGCAAAGTATTCTAGTTATTACAAACTCAAAAAGTTTGATTGGGAATTGACAGATCAGTAACCTGAGCAGTATCCACATACAAAAGGCGATATGCATGAGTATCTTGTCTGGGGCTAAAAGGAGGTGATAAGTTTTGGACATGGAGACACAGGGAGGGGTGAGGGTAACAGAGAAAAAGTGCAGTGTCCTTCCTCTCTCTTTTGAGCTGTGGCGGGTTTACTAATTTACGCACACTTCGCTCAAATCTGCAAAGAAATATTGTGTCTTTATATTTTCTATGCCTATCTGAGCTCACTTATAAGGTCCCAATGAATTAGGTAGCAGGGGAAGAAAAATCAAGTACACTGAATAGTATAATACTACTACATTAATTTCTATCAAACTATCAATTTCATCTTTTTTTATTTAAAAAAAGGTAACTTAGCCCTTTTTTACATAAATATCAAACTGTCTGGTCTTTTCCCCCACAGTCTGATTCTCTAGATGGCAACTAGGCATGCAGGAAAGTAGAGTCTAAGGGGCTTGTGACAGAAAGAGGTAGGGGGAATCACACGCAGGCCTTTTCACTGTCCTCCAGCAACAAATATGGCTGCCTGGTAGGCACTACCTCCCGCCCCGCCTTAGTATCTGTGGTCAATTCTCCTGTCATTTGGTCAGGGTCTGCAGTTGTCCCTGCAGATCAGGCCCCTGCTTGGTTCCTACAGATGCTGAGTAGCCCTGAGAGGTGGCTGTGACTTCTCCTTGGTACTGGTCCAGGGAGGTCTACCCACAGCCCTCAGAGACAAGGCCACTTCATCCCACCACCACAATTTCCCCTGGGGAGTTTCCCACTCATCCATCCCCCTTCATCATCCAGTCTGGCCCACCTGGGTACAAGGTACAACTTAAGAAAACTACACTCATACCACTGTCACCAAAGCATGCCTGCCCTCCTGTGAGGTACTTCCCCGGGACAGCACTGGGTAGAGGGAGCTCCCAAAGCCACAAAGGCAGGACTTGGCCCCAACAAGAGGAGATCAGATATATTCCTGTCCTACTTCTAACTTGCTGCCCACCTTATTCTTCCCACAATCCCCTAGGCTGGCAAAGGCAGCTCTTGTCTACATTTTATTCTGGGATATCCCCGTAAAGTCAAATCCCTAAGCTGTAGCTGAGGCCTTCTTCCAGTGGGATCCAGTGAGCTCCACTCAGGGGCAAGATCAAAACTATTCTCAAAACACTAACATATTATTTGCTGTTTTCATTCTCATTCTTTTATGAGTATACACTGTGGTTTTCCAGAAGCTATGTGGTGTGTGATTCCATTAAAGACTGAACACAGAAGCAGATATGTGACTCCAGCTGTCTTCTATTAAGCCAGATGTTTGTTAAAATGATAAACACTACCACTCTTCTCACTATTTTTTCTGGTTTGGGATAATATCATTTTTTAAATGAAGATATGTTATTTAGGTTAACATGTAATGGGTTTGTTATGGACATGTAAAAATGAATTTTTAAATAAATACCTTTAAAATTTCTTAGTTTTAAGCCCTAATAAGTCAATATTGATGAGTCACATGATCAAAAGTTCTTGGACAGCCTCAATTATTCTTTGAGAGTGAAAAGGTATCTTGAGAGCAAAAGTTTGAGTCCTGCTTCTCTAGTCTCTTCTGCAAAGCCATAGACTCACTAGGAGCTCAAAAACAAATCAGCGTTAACGTGAATGCTCCTTTTCCAAGCCACATCAGGGTTCTCCCTCCCATAAGCCTGTGGTTCACACTTGAAAGTGAAATGTTGAAATGTTGGAGATAGTGTGGTTCAAAGGGGAAGACTATACAAGTGCCAGTTGGACACGTGCAAGGTATTACGTGCGATCCTCTTCTATGAGAAGATAAGAGAGACAATAACCAAGATTCGGGGCTCAGGTAGTGTCCCAGCAGGGGCCCCAGTGACAAAGGGAGACCAAGAGTTGGGGAGTGGACATTCTTGCTGGGACAGCTGGAGATGGCTCCCTGGGGTTCCCAGACTGGGGCTTTGGTGGGGCCTTTTGATGAGGAAGCCCAAAGAATAGAACAAGAGCAAAACTCTCCCCAACACTTGGGGCCCCCAGAAGACATGCAAAAGGGTAGGAGCTGACACCCTGGGTCAAACATGTGCGATCCAGACACTCACAAGTCAACTATTAATCTTGATAAAATGTCACTTCTCCCTGTGGGCTAGTGAAGCCTGGGACAGACCTAAAATTAAATACCTATGATCAAGTACTGGTGCACCAGAACTTGTGACAGAAATATAATATAAGCTGTATATTGTAGTTTCTGAGCCAGCCAAAAATTTTGAAATTACTTATGAACACAGAATGAATACATATTTCAAATGCATTAAAGTTGAAATTATAATAATTAGAATTAATATCTTTTGAGTGCTGAGTATTTTTCAAAATGCTACTACTTAGAGTGAATCTTCATCTAATTGTCTGAAATACAGATCTTACCATTATTCTATATAGATATTATTATCATTATTTCCATCTTAGAGTTGAGGAAACTAAGAGCTTCATTCAAGGCCACACAGCTAGGAAGGGTTAATAAAATATGCTTTTAAATTTTTTGTTTCCTCAAATCTACTTTAACAGTAAAACTCAGACACTCTGTAATGATACCCATTGACATTGTGCTTCAGTGTGTGTTTATATATAAAAGATCCACCCTTCAACTCTCCACCACAGCACCCCCCTTGTCGCAGACACCCATCTGAAATGGTCCTGAGAAAAGCAATCTGGTTCAGTTTGCTAAGGGGACAAAAATTCCTCATAGGGTTTAGTGATTGCTACAGTTGGAATGTTCTGAAACCAGGACCATGTTCCTGTCATGGCAAATTAGGTCACCTTGGCGAGACATGGAATCATGGGATGATGGAATGTAAGAGTACATTATTAACTGATGTCCTCTCTGTTTTATTTTTCCTTGGTAACATTTAACAAATTGAATGTAAATGTTCAGAAACACAAAATGCTTTGTTGGGTGGTTAAAAAGAGGTGGGGTAGAAGAGGAAAGAGCACATAAACCGGCAGGCAATATAATAATAGGACATTGACTATCGTAAAAACTTCCGGAAATGTTATTCTTCTATGAACGTCTTTTGGAAGTTATCCCTTAAGTAGTCCAGTACTTTTTTGCCCAAGCTACTGTTTTTTTTTTTTAAGTGTGTCAGAACTGATTTTGTCAACCTCTAGTTAGTAAAAACAGGAAGTTTTTAATATACAGCCTTTTAACCATATATAATGATATCATACAAGAATTAATAAAAATGTGAAACTATTTAACCTATACTAAACCATACTGAACATCTCCAAATGGGGAACTTCTTATTTTAAATTTTTATTTTTCAGATGATAAGTGAGACAGAAAGACCCTTTAGCTTCGTGGCTACACATGTGAGTTCTGGAACCAGATTCCATGGTTAGAATCCTGCTCTATCACCTACTAGTTGTGTGACCTAGGGTAAGTTACTTAACTGCTCTGCAACTCTATTGCATAGTGTGAAAATGAGTTTAATAATACTTATATCTACCTTATAAGAAGTTTCCTTGTGGGGTGCATGGGTGGCTCAGTTGGCTAAGCATCTGCCTTCGGCTCAGGTCATGATCCCAGGGTCCTAGGATTGAGCCCTGTGTTGGGCTCCCTGCTCAGCAAGGAATCTGCTTCTCCTTCTCCTCCCCGCTTGGGCTCTCTCTATCTCTGTTGCTTTCTCAGTATCTCTCTCTCTCAAATAAATAAATAAAATCTTAAAAGAAAAAAAGTTTTGTTGGATGAATAAATGAGCTAACATGGAAAGTACTAAGAAAACTGTTTGGTACATAGTAGGCACTCAATAAAAGGTGGTTATGAGTATCATCTTAAAGCCTCTTGACTTTCACTGCCATTCTAATCTAAACATCTTAAAGATAAAACCAAAATGAAGCATGATACTTTTCACCAATATTAAAACAAAACACAGAGATGTGTTGAAAAGAAATATAAGTCTCAATTCAAAGGGCATTTAAAGATCTAGATTTTTAGAACCTAGATTAAAGAACCTAGATTTTACTGATGGTTTTTTTTGCAGATATGGAAGTCGCCACAGCACAAATTCTAGCATCTTTACTTTTTGAAATAACATCTATATTTGCCACATATATTTCTAAAAGATCACTGTGGACATCGAATAGACAAAGAGGTTACAACAAGGGGAAGCAAATAAGAGACTGCTGTAATTGTCCAAGGAAAAGATGAAGTGAAATGGACTAGAGTCAGAGAAGCAGAGATGGGGAAAAGCAGAAGTTCTTTATGAAATAATAAATGTAATTTGGGGCTGCTTCCCCACAAACAATATAAATACAAAAAATAGCAAGTGTTGGCTAAGGTACAGGAAAATTAGAAAACTCCCACATTGCTGATGGGACTATAAAATGGTACAGCCACTTTGGAAAACAGTTCGGCATTTCCTCAAATTATTAAACATAGAATTACCATATGATCTAGAGATTCTACCGTTAGGTATTTAACCAAAAGAATTGAAAACATATGTCTACAAAAAAACCTTGTATACAAATGTCCAAAAAAGTGGAAACAGCCCAAAGTGTCCATCAACTGATGAATGGATAAACAAAATGTGGTATATCTATTCCATGGAATATTAGTCATTATAAAAAGAAATAAAATACTGATAAATGCTACAAGATGGGTGAACCTGGAAAACATTACGCCAAGTGAAAGAAACCAGTCAGATGCAAAAGGTCAGGTAGTCTATGATTCTATCTATGGAAAATATCCAGAGTGGGTAAGTCCATAGAGACAGAGAGTAGATTAGTGGTTGCCAGCACCTGTGGAGGGAAGACTTGGGAATAAGTACTTATGTGGGTGGGGTTCTTCTTAGGTGATGCTATGTTCTGGAATTAGACGGAGGTAGTGGTTGCCTACCTCAATGAATACATGAAAAAACCCAGAATTTTACACTTTAAAAGGGTAAATTTTATGGCATTTAAATTATATCTCATCATAGCTATTACCAAAAATTATAGGAAAATGAATTTAAATAAAAATGTAGCTGAGGAACTCTTTCTTGACCTCTTCAATTCAGAAAAGTGGATGGTTCTTAGAGGATGTACTTGAAAGTTCCCGTGGGAAATTTTGTTTAGGGATAGGGAATTGAAGCTTCTTGCAATGTAGATTAGTGATGTTGGTTATCTTCTGGCAGACACACCCTGTAGACAACAGATATTATCTAGTGATGCTTTATGTAAAAGCAAATATTTCTCAGATCAACCACCAGAAGGGAGAGTAAAAGGTTAACCATATCACCAAAAATTAAGTAAAACTTTTCATAGTGCTCAAAACAGAAAGGGGCTAATTAGGCCTGAAAATAAAATATATTCTTACACCATCAGAATGATCATTCAAGAAACTACTGGCACAAAGTCTAATGCAATAAAAGAGGATGATGATGTTCTAAGCTTTCTAAGTCATCTTTTCAAAAAATCAATTGGATAAGTTAACTAATTTACTTCTTTAAAAAAAAAAAAAACTAATTTACTCTTAACACCCTCCAAAGTCATTTCTTTTATGGTCCCTGAAGCTTGTATGCCCTTGAGGTTTCTACAAGAGGAAAATGCACCCAAATATTGGAAGCTGAAGAATAAGAAGAAAAGATTTTTAGCTTTACAAATTGCAGCATTATACAATATGTCTCTTGGGAATCTAAAAGGAGCTATAGGTATTTTACTAGATACTTTATTAAACTCATTTACCTTAGATAACTAACTTTGGATATATTGCTATAGAATGAGACTGGAATATTCTTGCCTTTTTTATTAGGATAACGTCCGTAAACACCAACAAATGTACTAAAACTCGATAATCTCTACCTGGATGAGTAGATGGAGAACCATATAGTAACCATATAGGAGTCAAAAAAACTACAGCTGTCATTTTTATGTTTCTCACTTTTAGTCTTTCTTTTCATTCACTTGTGGACCAAAAAAACTCTCTACATGGTTCTGAACCTGATCAAGATGTTCTTTCCTTTCCAAATTGTGGAGAAGATAGGCAAAGAAAAAAGAAAAAAAAATTACATCTGCTACAGGGGTCACATCTGTTTGAGGAACATAAAGATGTTTCAGTTAAATGTACCAGGTTAGGCACCTGGGTGGCTCAGTTGGTTAAGCGACTGCTTTCGGCTCAGGTCATGATCCTGGAGTCCTGGGATCGAGTCCCACATCGGGCTCCCAGCTCAGCGGCGAGCCTGCTGCTCCCTCTGACCTTCTCCCCTCTCATGCTGTTTCTCTCTCTCTTGCTCTCTGATACATAAATAAATAAAATCTTAAAAAAAAAAAAAGACTTCTAAATGTACCAGGTTAAAAAGGTGGTAACTTCATACTTGCTTTGAAATATTGAAAATATTGAAAAATTCAAAATGTAGGTGTTTGGCTGAAAAAAAATGAGCTGGAATCAGTCCTAAATACTTTTTGGCAGAAAGAGTAAGAACTTGCTTCTTCAAATCTTGAAATGATGCCCAATGTTCTCTCCTCCATTGACTTTTCATTTAAAATGTTCACCTTCCAAGTGCAAAATACATATATATAATTAATTAAATGCAGTGCAGCAAATGCTGTATATTTTCTCTGAAATTTTAGCAACAATCATTTCCATGCCAAGTTGTCTAAGCCTTCTTGGCACTGTGAAAACAGAACTGTATTTTCTATAATCAGTTAAACAAATAAAAGCAAAGCTAATCATTCTCCTCAGGCCTAAATAAATTTTGAGGGATTTCCTTTTTTAAGTGAAGGATGTTTTCCTTTTTTTTCCCTTTCTTAGATACAATGACCACATTTTTACCACCACTTATCAGGCCCTATGTCCACACAATTTTCTTCTAAGTACTTTGAACATGTGCTATCACATTTGGTCTGCCTATAAAAGAATTCTAGGGGAAATAGCACACAGGTGATTTGATAGGTAAATTCTCAAATGCATCTCCCAGGGAGGTGCGGTGTCCAGGGGAAAAGGCATGGGCCTGGGGCGCCTGGGTGGCTCAGTCCATAAGCGTCTGTCTTCAGCTCAGGTCATGATCCCAGGGTCCTGGGATCGAGCTCCACATTGAGCCCCACATCGGGCTCCCTGCTCAGCGGGAAGCCTGCTTTTCCCTCTCCCGCTTCCCCCTGCTTGTGTTCCCTCTCTCAGTCTCTCTCTCTGTCAAATAAATAAATAAAAATCTTTTAAAAACAAAAGGGAAAAAAAAAGAAAAGGCATGGGTCTTTGTATTTAGGAAAACCTGAGGTCAAATCCTAATACACATACACACACACACACACACACACATTGTCATCTCACCAGTTTTGTGATCTAGTTTCATATTTTAATTTATCAGAAGTTACTTTTTTTGGTCAATAAAATAGGGCAACATTTCTATCAAAAAATGTTAGCTCCTTTTCCTCCTTTTTGAGGAGGTAGGAAGTTCAACACAATAGACAGAACACAAGAACCTGCCCAGCCTGTCCTCCCTAACACCTCTCCAGGAGCTCTTCACCTTGTTTATAATGTTGTCTGCCATGTTTCAGCCTCTCAGGCTTGGTTCTGTGTCTTCACAATCTTATTCTAAGCATTTGGGATATTTGTTATTATATTTGATGCTTCATCTTTAAAAACTGTACCAATTTTCTACAAGAATTAAAAAGGGCAGTCATGTAAAGACATCTATATGAATGCAGAGGCAGCTTTCTGATTAGCTCTAATTTTATTTTATTTTTTTAAAAGATTGTATTTATTTATTTGAGACAGAGAGAGAGCACAAGCAGGGAGGAGGATCACAGGGAGAGGGAGAAGCAGACTCCCTGTTGAGCAGGGATCCAGGACCCTGGGATCATGGCCTGAGCCAAAGGCAGATGCTTAACCAATGGAACCACCCAGGCCCCCCTAATTTTAAAGATATATATTCAACAGGAAAGGTAAAGCCCAAAGAGATGGCTGGCAAAAGCTAGCAAAAGGACTTTTAAAGCCTTCATTGGCTCAAGAAGGTCAAGGAAGAATAAGTCCACTATTAAGACCATCGGTACAAACTCTTCAGTTTTGCATATACCATTATTGTGAAGAGAAAAATCTCAACACTGAAAATAATCCCTCCTGATGCTAAAGCTCTGTGAATCTGTGATTTATATCCTATCCTCAGAACTGACACCATGCCTACCACATAGCAAACACTCGGTAGAATGTAGAATGAATGAATCATGACCAGGATTAATATTTTCAGATCTACATGCCTTTAAAAAGATACAAATTTAAAGAAATGTTAAATCTGTTACATTAAGAAGATCTCAAATACAATTAAAGTTTAGAAAGCCAAAGAACACTTAGAATAAGATCTCAAAGGAAGGACACATTCAATGAGGAAAAGAAGAACTTCAGTTGGATAAGATAAACATGATTTTAAGACCAGAAGATTCTTTCAAAAAATACTATATCCACATGTACAATTTTAAGCAAAGTAGACAGAGATATATTCAAAATAACCCCACCTTGACAAAGGAGTCAAGAATATACAAAAGGAAAAGACAGTCTCTTCAGTAAATGGTGTTGGGAAAACTGGACAACTACATGCAAACGAATGAAACTGGACCACTTTCTTATATGATACACAAAAATAGACTCAAAATTGATTAAAGACCTACATATGAGTCCTGAAACCATAAAACTCTTAAAAGAAAACATAGGCAGTAATCTCTTGAATGTCATCCATAGCAACATATTTATGGATCTATGTCCTCAGGCAATGGGAAAAAAAAGCAAAAATAAACTATTGGGACTACACCAAAATAAAAAGCTTTCACACAGCAAAGGAAACCATCAACAAAACAAAAAGGCGATCTACTAGAATAGGAGAAGATATTTGCAAGTGATATATTTAATAAAGGGTTAATATCTGAAATATATAAAGAACTCATGCAACCCACACCAAAAAAAAAAAAAAAATCCCAAACAACCCAATTTAAAAATGAGCAGAAAACCAGAATAAACATTTTTCCAAAGAAAACTACAGATGGCCAGCAAACACATGAAAAGATGCTCGATATCACTAATCATCAGCAAAATGCAAATCAATTCCCAAGGGCAATATCACCTCACACTAGTCAGAGTAGCTATTATCAGAGAGACAAGAAATAACCAGTGTTGGCGAGGATGTGGAGAAAAGGAAGTCCTCATGCAATGCTGATGGGAATGCAAATCCGTCCGATTGTCATGAAAAACCGTATGGAAGTTCTTCAAAAAATTAAAAATAGAAATACCATATGATCCAGTAATTCCACCACTGGGTATTTGCTCAAAGAAAACAAAAACACTAATTAGTAGAGATATATGCACTCTTATGTTTATTGTAGCATTATTCACAATAGCCAAGATATGGTAGCAACCTAAGTGTCATGGATTGATGAACAAATAAAGATGTGATACATATATTTAGTGTGTGTGTATGTGTGTGTGAATATATATATGTGTATATACATATACATATATATATATTTGGTATATATGGTGTACATACAAATATGTATTAGTACATATATATTTGGTATATATAGTATGTATATATATGGTGTGTGTGTGTACATATATATATGAACACTGAAATGTTACTCAGCCATAAAAAGGAATGTTATCTTGCCATTTGCAATAACATGGATGGACCTAGAGGGTATTTTGCAAGTAAAATAAGTCAGACAGAGAAAGACAAATACTATAAGATTTTACTTAATTGCAGAACAAAAAAAAAATAAACAAACAAAAAACAGAACCAGATTCATAAATGCAGAAAACAAACTGGTGGTTGCCAGAGGGGATGGGAGGATGGGAAAAATAGGTGAAGGGGATTAAAAGGTACAAATCTCCAGCAAAAGAAAAAAAAAATCAAAAATTAAAATAACCTCACCTACCTCCAACTGCACCAGAAATATCTCAGTTCCCATATCTGATTTCTATGGCCTTATGTTTGTAATTATTTTGGTTTATATTCTTCTCCCTATGAGAGATAAGAAACTGTATCTATAATTGCATTGTATCATTGGTATTTAGCCCACCAAGTCTTCAATTTACTGAATAAACAAGCAAATTGACGGCTAAGCTTTTTTCTAAATAAATCTTATTTTTCCATTTACTCCAAATGTATTATCAAAGATCTATTCCCACAGGAAAAAGTTCCCAGGGAACGTGGGAATTTCTGATGAGAGAAAGAAAAAGGATAGCCTCTCCCTTTGACAAAAGCCCTGTCCCAAGCCAGTAGGAACTTCTAGAAGAAGCAGGTCACTCTTGAGGTCAACCAATGCTTCCTTCATAATGTTTTGCATTTCCTTTGGAAACAGGCAATTTCATCTCAACATTGACCATACTCTTTCCATTTCGCCTAGCCCTGTAAGTCACAGGACATTCTCCTGTGTCTGGAAATCAATTCTATTCACCTCCTTTTCCATCATGTGGATGATAAGATACTTGGAGTTACTCAACAATCTCATACTCTCACTTTCCACACGGCCACCTAATATATTGCCCTGCAACCCGAAAACTCTAAAACTTCAATGTTAATATAAAACAAAACATTTCCTATTTTACAAGTTGGTAAGTTAACATGTTCACCAATTTGGTTTATTCGTAATGAGAAGAATTAATTAAAATAGAAAATCAGCAATGCTTTCTTTAGCAGGTTGATTTACATCCTGCGTTGTAGCAAAATGTCCTCAGACATTGGTGTCCTAACAGTATTTCTGGAGCTCATACTATGTGTAAGGCATGATAATTGGTGTTGTAAGGAGGACTAGGAAAATAGTAAAAACGTCTTCTCTGCCCCATGAAATATAAAACCTAATTAAAGAAACAAAACCATTGAAAAGTTTTAAAATTGGGTTTAAAAAGACCAAACTATATTTTTTGGAAGTAGAGGACTAATTAAATGAATGAGGCAGGAAAGAAAAACTGTACTGAATCAGAGAAGTAAAAAATTAGTTGGGCTGGCCTGGATTTGGAAGGCTTCACAAAGAAGAAGGGACTTGTGTTATTATTTGAATGATGGGTAGGATTCAAAGAGGCAGAGAGAAAAGAGTGCATTCCAGGCCAGCAGGATTGGTTTCAGCAAAAGCATAAAATCAGAAAGTTCAAGGCAGCTTGGGGCACAGTTTAGCTGGAGTACAGTACCAACGAAGTGGATAGTTAGAGCTGTCGGCAAAGGTTGCAGCTCAATGGTCAAGGTCTTGCTTGGTCAGAATAAGCCATTCGGACTTCCTCTGGTAGGCTATGGGGAGTCACTGAAGTCTTTGAGTCAGGGAATGATAAGATTGAAAGAGTGTTTTATGACCAATTTGTCAGCAATATGAATGATGGATTGCCAAAAACAGAGACTGGAAGCAGGGTGAATAATTAAATTAAAAAGCCTCTAAAATAGAAGAAATAAGGAAAGATGATAAAGCTCAGGAAGAATGGTGGTTCCAGTAGTGGGAGAATTGGGGAAAGAAATGGAACAAGGGACATTTGAAGAAAGAGCTGACAAAAAGTTGGTGACTGGTAAGATCTGGGAGACAAAGAAGGGCATCTATGATGTCAGATTTTAAAGCCCAGATGACTAAGATGGTACTACCTTACATTTGTGCCATATACTAAAATTAATTTCTGGAACATGTTCTTATTGCAAATAAAGAAATGGAAACCCTTGTAGTAACCTTTATCCCTTTGGAGTCAGATACAAAATTTTCCTTTCAACTTCATAGTAGATACTAGAAGGGTGCTTCTCGGCTCACATTCCTTTGCTCTAAATGGCTCTTCACAGCTATGGAGCCTGGCTCTTTATAATCATCATACTTATGTCACGCCATCCATCCCTCTTTTGACCAAGCTTGCACTGAACTGGGCTAAGCACTAGAGACTACATGCATCTATTTTGGGTCACCCAAGCCCAGAAACTTGGAAATGAAATCTGGGAAGACTGACGGCTGAAGGCACTGAATGTTGAAGTGATAGAAATTCAGGGCTGAGAGACCCATTTTAAAGAGTCTACAAAGTGGCCATGTACAAATATAAAAAAGGAAACAGTCTCCAGGGAAGGACAGAGACACAGGGAAGAAAGGAGGCATATTAAAAATCAGCAGATAAGCAGAGAAAAGCAAGGACGAGTCACGTTCAAACTAGGGGAGAGGGGCACCTGGGTGGCTCAGTCAGTTAAGCGACAGACTTGCTTTCAGTTGGGGTCATGATCTGGGGTCATGGGATCGAGCCCCACATCCAGCTCCTCGCTCAGCGAGGAATCTGCTTGAGACTCTCTCTCTCTCCCTCACTCTCTGCCCCTCCCCCAGTTGTTCTCTCTCTCTTTCTCTCAAATAAATAAATAAATCTTAAAAAAAAAAAAACAGCTGAGGAATTCTTAATCTCGGGAAACAAACTGAGGGTTGCTGGAGTGGTGGAGGATGGGAGGGATGGAGTGGCTGGGTGGTAGACATTGGGGAGGGTATGTGCTATGGTGAGCCCTGTGAATTGTGTAAGACTGATGAATCACAGATCTGTACCTCTGAAACAAATAATACATTATATGTTAAAAAAAAAAAAAAAGGAGAAGAAGAAGAAGATAGCAGAAGGGGAGAATGAAGGGGGGAGAATCGGAGGGGGAGATGAAACATGAGAGACTATGGACTGAGAAACAAACTGAGGGTTCTAGAGGGGAGGGGGTGGGGGGATGGGTTAGCCTGGTCATGGGTATTAAAGAGGGCACGTTCTGCATGGAGCACTGGGTGTTATATGCAAACAATGAATCATGGATCACTACATCAAAAACTAATGATGTAACGTATGGTGACTAACATAACATAATAATAATAATAATAATAATAATAAAAACTAGAGGGGAATAAGAAAGTATCTGCCTTGGTTGGTCTTACTGACCAGTTCCTGATTCCCTAGTGAGACCCAGCAGCACCTGCTGCCTATGGGTCAATCAGGTGCTGTGTATCCTTCCTCCAGTGTTTCCTTTGGCTTAAGCTAGTTTGAAAGGCTGTCTGTCCCTCACAACAAGATTATACTGGCAAAGAAAATTTCGCTCTACCACCTCAGGGCATTATAAACTGAAATAGAACAGCCAAGAGAAAAAGGTGATTTTAGGAGTAGACAGCCGGGAGATGGGGAGTAGAGTTTTAAACACACTTATGCATTGAATGCAGCACTGGAATAACAGGAGTGAAGCTAGGGCAGGGGCTGGAAATGTTGATTTAGTCAGTTAAATAAAAATGATGGCTGAAATTCTCTCTCCAGTGAGCATGTGTGACAGAAGACAGAGACCCTTGCCAAGAGGAGAAAACCTGGTAGAAGAGGTCCAAGAGATTGCCAGATTGCCAGATTTTCAGGGAAGCCTCTTTTAAAAAATGAACTGCACTGGGAGGGGAGAAGGGTCAGGCTTATCCTTTCTTTTACCCTTTGTTAAAGATGCAACGCACATTTACTTTGCAATCAAAGAGACTTACAAGACAAATTTTGTTAAAGTAAATACTGTTTTTAATGAGGACAGAAAAAGTAAACGTGGGTTAAATTTCAGCTTCTAAAAGTTAAAGCTTAAACTTCTATTTTGACTATAATCTTTTTATTTCTATAAACATCTTCAAACCTAAAATGGACAAATCTCTTCTCTAAGTCGAAATCCCTCCTTCTCCATGAAATCTTCCCAGAGATAAGAGTAAAGTCGCGAAGTCTACAGTCCTAAACATGAAACAATTTTCAAGACTACCACAAGAAAGCATATTTTGACTTTGGAATACTAATATCTTAATTGTGCATTTTTCTGCAATATTTTGGAGTATTACCATTTGACAGTTAGGAACAGGTTTGACATGCCAGTCGACAGGAATGT
This sequence comes from Neomonachus schauinslandi, assembly GCF_002201575.2. Classification (NCBI taxonomy): domain Eukaryota; kingdom Metazoa; phylum Chordata; class Mammalia; order Carnivora; family Phocidae; genus Neomonachus; species Neomonachus schauinslandi. Next base: position 34,298,736 of record NC_058405.1, on the reverse strand, counting down.
TCCTCCATCAACAGTATCCATTGTGCCCGCTTGCATGGAGTGGGGCAAGGAAAAAAAAATGAACCCATTCCAAGTACGGAGAAGCAGGACTGCTTGACTGGCAGTTTTCAGAACCTAGCACAGAGCTGAGAGTGTGTTTTTACTTTTGATCCTGAAAAAACACATGCACAAAACTCTCTAAAACTATTAGTACCCTTGACCTGAAACCCTGGATCTAGTTTTAAAAAAAATACTTTGCTTTCAGCAAGTCCCTAAGAACTATATGGAGCTCAACTAAATCAGAGGCAATTCTGGTCTTACATGTACTTTGGTGGAAATATTTCCTCTCTAAATAGAAATATATTGAACTTTAGCTCAGAGACAGTCAAAACTTCGTAAGTAGTATCAATGAAGTTCTCTTATTACAGAGGTAAAAGGAGCTGTTTACACCATAAAACAATCAAAGAGTTAATCTTGTTTCATTCTTACAGGAGTAAAACCCACTGGCAAGCTTTAACTATGTTAATTTTCAAACTTTCAAGTCTGCACTCAAACCACAAAGCCAGCAAACTAAAGGTAACCAAAGGAGCTCTTTGGTAAAGACAGAAATGAACTATGCCTTTTGAAGTGTTTCCAGGGAAATGTGTTTGGAATATTTAAGTCCCAAGTGAGTTACAAAGGTTATTCATTCACAAGTGAGATAAATTCATAGCTGTCAAATTGTCTGGATTCTCTGTGTGATCACCAGGGCTTCAAATCATGATTTTTTTTCCTTGCAAAAGTTCAATATTTTCACAGCTTCAAATTTGATCGTACTTTATAATTTGGAAATAAAGAATTGCTTCTCTTCCTTACCTACTCACTGAAGCAATAAAAGTCCATGAGTATATTAAAGCAGTTTTTGTCTTCCCTTGTAGTTGTATTTTGTTTCTTTTAATAAAGCCAAATGTTTCTAAATTGGATGTTTCTCCCAGTAAACTAACTGGATATAATTAACAAAGTGTCTGGTTTCACCAAACAGATGGGGGAAGAGGGATGGACTATTGCAAATATAAATTTTACTGTGTTTTATATTCAGCTACATGTTCTTGAATAATTGTGAATGAAATTGTGCAAAAGTCCCTCCAAATAAGTTTTGACCTTTTTTTTTTTTTGCTTTTTTAATTGCTGACATGATTCAGAAAGAAAGGAAGAACTTTGTTTTAATTGCTTAGTAAAACCTAAATTAGGAGTTAAGAGAAGAGTAGGAATCCTTAACAAAGACAACAAAGGTAAGGGAAAGGCAGTTCTTGACAGAATCCTTCACAGGGGACAGAAAGAAGCTGTGGCTACTGACCCAGTTAACCTGACATCCAGTTCAGTTCACAAAGTAAAAAGATGGCCCTAGGAGCAGCGCCCAAGCCTGATCTAAGCCACTTGGAGAGGGAAGCAAGGACTTCAGGGGCTTCTGTGTATCCCAGTGTGATAAACCCAGGGTGCTCAGGTAGTCATCGGTGTGGGAAAGCCAGGCAATGGCATGGGAAAGCCAGCCAATGCAAGAAGCTGGTCATAACGGCTCTGTAAGTCCCAATATGTCTGACCCCAGGGAGAAGGTGACATCATTGTTACTCACAGCTTATTGATGACCTGAGAGGGAGAAGGCAAAGTCAGAGGTGATCCCTGCCTGCCAGAGACGCATCATCTCTTTGGAGAGTCAGGCGTGTATGAAAAAGGCTCCGTTAAAATGTAAAGTAGTTGAATACTTAACTAGAGTATCAATAATCGCTGAAGGATTTGGAAGTGGGGTCCAAAGGAAAGAGAGCACTGAGGAATGTGAAGAAAAGAGGAGGGAATTACAGACAAAGGGGAAGAAGCCATAAGGTCAGGCCGAATGGTTTGGGACACTATGAATAGACCATTCATGTCTCAGTGGAGGATCCATGTAGAGGCATGGTAGGAAAGAAGGTGGGGAAGTAGGTAAGTGCTAAGTTGAAAGCATTTGGAGGGCTACCCAGAGCCCCTGAAAGCCCTCTGTAGAGGAATATTTCATGTAAAGTTGTATTTTTAAACGATTATTTTGATATCTGTCTATAGGATGGAGAGGGAAGGGATCATAGCAAGGGAGATGAATGAGAAGGTGAGAGTAGACACAAAACGAAATGGTGTAGATATGAGGTGTGCAATGAGAAGGAGGAGGAGATGAATAGCTGGTTTATCAAGTATTTACTAAGAGCCAAGCACACCGCGAAGTGCTGTAAAATGTATGAGTGTGAAACAAAGGACCTTAGACTAACAAAAACCTTAACAGGTCAAGCTAAGTCTAAGATCATGTTATGAACAATGAGGTATTCCGCATACAAGAATATCTTTGAAGAATGATGGAACAACTATCCAGATATATCCACATTCAGTTAGAGATTTTAGAGACTCAGGTCATATTCCATTTTCTATCAGTGATACACACACACACATGCATACAAACATGTACATATATGTATATCTTATATATCTATAAAAGATATGTGCATATCTTGTATATATTATATATAGCTTATATATACGTATATATATAATTTTTTCCCATAAAACAAAACAATTTACATAAGTTTTTAAAAAGATCAAACATCTTTTGACATATTTCCTAACACTGGCCAACATTAAGTCAGGTTTCTCACATTTCACTAATACACGTGTTTTTTGGCTGTTTATAAATCAAATGATATCTTGATGATCCGAGGAAGATGGTTTTCGAAGAAAACCTGTTGTGAATCTATAAATTGTAACAACTCATTCAACTGAAAGAACTTTTCATGATGTGATTTTACTTATTTTCAGAAATTGAAGTTTTTATAAGGAAAGAATATCTTCACTCAAGAAACTGAATGAATTTGAGTCCAAAGAGAAGAAAAAAAAGAAACATTTTAATTTTATTTATTATTATTCAGTCTGATTGATTTAACAGTGCAGAATGACTTGAAATAAAATCTTTATGTAAAGGTAAGATCACATCTAAAAGGCTGCTTTCAATTTGTAGTTCAAGAATATCATAAGATATTAAAAATTCAATTAACAAAAAATGTAAGAAAATGGAAAGATAATCACTGGAATCAATTTCAAAATAGTGATGAAAAATAATACAATTATGCACATAGGGCTAAGAAATAAACTGGACACAGTATCAGAAGCAACAGACTTGAAGAATAAAAATTGACAGTAATTGACTCTTTAGGAAAAATGTAAGAGTAATGAGATACACATGGAATAGATCATTTTAGAGAGAATATCAAGGAAAAAAGAAAATTCTGGAAAAGAAATTATCATTACAATAAAAAAATTTCGAAGTAATCATTTGTCTCCAGCCTTTCTGAATGTCTCATGATTCTAATGTATTAAAAGTCTGAAATGTGCTTGAATATTTTGTAGCGTAGGAGACAAGTTAAGTAAATACACAGGCTTAGCAGTTAGGCTTCTTGGGTTAGAATCTCAGTTCAGCACTAACTAGCCATGTGAGTTCTTCAACCTCTTTCTACCTCAGTTCCCTATCCTTACAAAATGCAGATAATGAATATCTATCTCATAGATTTGTTGAAGGGATTTAGAGAGATCCCACTTTTAAGCACTTGGCAGAGATTTGGGCCCACAATAAGAATTCAATAAATATGTTATTAATATTGTTCACAGAGGGACGCCTGGGTGGCTCAGTCGGTTAAGTGTCTGCCTTCGGCTCAGGTCATGATCCTGGGGTCCTGGGATCAAGTCCCGCATCGGGCTCCCTGCTCCGCGGGGAGCCTGCTTCTCCCTCTGCCTCTGCCTCTCTCTCTCTCTATCTCTCATGAATAAATAAATAAAATCTTTAAAAAAAAAAATATTGTTCACAGAAAAAGTTAATAAATCTCTCTAGTGTTCTATGAAATTACCTTTCAGTAGCAGATTAACTCCTTCTTATTGAAGTTTTACTTGATTTCACATACCTCATCTACTTCCATAAGAGGATTTGAGGTCACTTACAATTAAAGATATGTGTTCGGCACTGTGGTAAAATATAAATGGGAAAATTTAACCTACAGTGTAGGAAATGGAGGTGAATATGGTTACTATAGTTGAATCCTCTCTGTGTTTCTTGGTTGCAGGAGAAGGAACTGAAAATATTAAATTCTAAAAGTTATATTTTTAAGCTATTTGCTCTTTAAGAAGAACAATAACAGTGATAACATATTTGGGTAAGACTTTCTAACATATTTCTCCCTACAAAGTTTCACTGGATTCTCACAAAAACATTGTGAGTCCAGCTATGATAACCCAATTTTATATACAAGGAAATTAAGGCCCAGAGAGGTCCCGCAGCTAAGAAGGAACAAAGCTAAGATTGGAAGTCAAGTATGGTGAAAAGCACACACACACACACACACACACACACAAATTAACTGAGCTCTGAGCTCCCTACAAGTAGAGGCAAAAATGGAAGGATGGGGGGGGGGGGGCAGGGGACCCACCTCCTGTTATCTGATAAAATATCTAATAAAAGGAAGCATGCCCTGGGCCAGTAGATACAAGCTTTTACCTTCCATTAAAACTAAGAGAAATTAGTAATATGGATATTATACAAGGGGCTTTAAACCACAAAGTGAACTCTGATTTTAGTAGAAGTCTTAAACAAAATGCAGACATGTTCTTTATATGTGTCTTTATTATATAGCCTGAGGGAGTAATTTTAAATTGGTTTTGTGAAGGAATTATCTTTAAACAGCAGATGGCTGGGGTAATATTTTCTAGGTAAATGGTATTCTTTTAAGAAAGATTTATTGAGAGCCTACTATGTGTCAATATCTGTGCTAGGTCACAAATATTCAGAGATGAATGTTATGATTCCTGCCCTCAAAGGTCTAACAGTCCAGTGGAGAAATTCATTTGTCACGAAACACCCTCCTGGTGATAAAGCAGGTTGGTGCAACCTGTATTGTGCAAATACAGCAACGAGGATGGTTGACGGCCCCACTGAAAGATGCAAGACTTCCTGGGGGAGTTACAGACCTGAAACTTCTGAAGACATTTGCCAAGCAGTCAAGAGCAGACCGAGTGTTGCAAACAGAAGAAAAGGCATGTGGAAGGGCTCAGACCACAGCAGCAAGGTGTTCACAGGAATTAATCAGTTCCATGTTCCTGGAGCTTCCATAAGATACAAAGGGGTGAGGTTGAGAAAAGATGCTGAAGAGCACACGGTGATCGAATGGGGCTACTAATGCTCTGCAAGGAGTGTAGAGTTTGCCTTCAAGTAAAAAGGTTATCAACTGAGCAAAGAACTGACACCGTCTGACAAGGACAGGAGTGAGGACCCCAAGTATTCTGTTAATTTGCTGGTAACCAGTTTCCCAAATGACCAATTTGTTAAAATCTTGATTCTATCAATTTGCCAAAATTGTTTGTCTTATAAAGTTTATAGGTTTGTGAATTGCTAATTGAGTTGTTTTCATTTTGACTTTATAGCAGGATTCTAAAGAATGTGCAGTTTGCATCTGGTGCTGGGAGACAAACAAATCGGGGGGGTGGGACTGAAACAATAGGCCTTTGCCAGGAAAAGAGAGAAGGAAAGGAGGCACAGGGCACGCAGCAGAGCCCAGACTGCTGCCCCAGGACAGAGTTTCCTGAAGAGTGGGAGTCGGGGAAGGTAGGCTCAAGAGGACCACAGGCAGAGACTAAGGGGCAGAGAGAAGAGATTGTAGAATGGACAGACGACATAGGGAGAAGAAATTGGAAAAATGGAGGGTCAGAGAGCAAGTCTGGAATCAGCCAAGGAAAGAATGAAGAAGGGTGAGAGGCAGGAACAACTTGAGCACCATGACACCCCCTGCTTCCCTGGGGACCTACAGTCTATACCAGACAACTGATGCGGCACATTGGATATTTGGCAAATCAGACATTCATGAATTTTGTTTCCAGTAAATTGACTTTTGGCTAATTGATATTTTTTTTCCAAATACTAGAATACTCAAGAATAGGAGCTATCTAGGGCTATAGCTGGAAGGGGGGTATAGAGTAAAGAGGCAGTATTGGGTTTTTTTTTTTTAATCAGACACTTGAGTAAGTTCAAAGGTAACAAGAAAGAGTCGATAATTGAACATACCAAAAGAGAAGAGATATTTTTGTAGTGAAGCTTTCCAGTTATTATTGATGTGCGGGAAACTTTCCCAAAACCTAGTGGCTTACTCAGTGATCACATCTATTTTGTTGACAGATCTGCAATTTGTCCAAGGGTTGGCAGCTGCAGCTCATCCCTGCTCCACCTGGGGTCAGCTGGAATGGCTCAAAGGCTAGGGACCAAAGTCAACTGAAATCTCACTTCCTCACATGTCTGGCAGTTGATGCTGGCTTTTGTCTGGGGGGGTCTCAGTTCTCCACACCGCACTCTCCATGTGGCCTCTCTTCATGGGCTAGTGGTTCATCCTCAGAGTGTTTAAGTCAAAAGGTAAACATCTCAAGAGAAAGAACCAGGCAGAGGATATCTTGTATTTTCTAACCTAGTCTCAGAATCCACACAATATCACTTCTACAGTATTCATAGGACCACCCAGATTCAAGAAGACGGAACATAGACCCCATCTTTTAATGAAAGACCACAATGGCACGTTGTGATATCGTATCTTATCACGGTGACTTGGGGCATATATGCATGGCCACCTTTGGAAATAAAATCTGCCACCCAAGCTCACTTGAGGTGGCAGGAAAAAATTATTTCCAGAGCCCAGCAAGGAGAGAGCCTTGAAATAGGCAAGAAGGTAAGCTTTCCTGGTACTAGGGAGGGCCAGACCAGGAATTCAACTGATTGTGAGTTGATTTAAGAAGAACAAAGAGGATGAAGAAAGCTAAGCAAACAGGTTTGGGCTTTTTTTTTTTTTTTTCCTTTTTTCCCCATGCAAGTTTCAGATGGTATCTCGGTCTTGCAATTTGCTCCTTTACCTTAAAGCCAAGTGTGGGGAGTTTTTGTTGCATTTTGATTAAAGACTTAATCACACTTTAAAATACTTGACCTTGAATTTCTCCTTTTTTTAATACTACAGTTACTAGCAGACATAAAAAAAGACCTAGCATAGGTATTTAGGAGAACTAATTTTCACTATATACAGACTCACCTTGGGAAAGAAGCAAGAAAAAGTAAGAGGTGGGGTCGAGGAGAGCAGATAATGTAGTAAAGTATCATGTCAATTCCAGGCTGCCCCAGTCTTTCTTCAGGGTCAGTTGTCACAATCTGCTGGCTTCTGTGACATGTGAGGGCTGCCACATCATTCCAATGATTAAGAAAAACCATTCTTAAAAAATCACATACTTAGTAATGCCCAAGGCTTACTACGTAAGTATTGTCAGAATTTACAAACTGTTCACAAGTTTGTAACACAGATCAGATTTTTCCCTTTAATGTCTACTGTTTTTACCTTAGAAATTATAAGGAATGTTTTCTAGGCTAAATGATTTCTGGAACATCTCAGCTACTGCACATATTAGTTACTGTGTATTTATTTTTTTACCTTGGGGTCAAAAAAAATGAAATGTTGGAAGAAAATGTAGACACAATAAGGAGAAATGTTATTTTCCATACCCAAGAGGCTTCAAGAGAAGTAAGAGCAACCTTCTCTTAACCTGTTGTGGAAGGTCAAGGCAAGTAGCTGTGTTAATGGGCCAATCCTTGAACTTTTAGGAAAGGTTTAAAAGTGCAGAGGTTGAGAGGGTTGAACTTCCAGAAGCCATATAGATCTGCTGGCAGAATTTCTGAGGAAAATGTGAGTGTTAAAAGGGAAATTATGAATGATGACAAGCAGAGCACTTAGAGGGAGCTTTGAGGTTTGATGCAATATTTGGCTACAAGAACACCTAGGAAAATTCAGGGCATGATTCTTTTCTATCCTAAGAGGAAAGTTATTCTACATCAAAGAGATTAGCAAAATCTTTATATAGTTCACAAATCTGCTGCAGCTGTGTCTACTCTTCTTTTCCTCCTGTTGCGTCAGAGAAAATGTCTCTTCTACCATCAAAGATCAGTCCTTTCATGTAAGCTCCAGACCCCTGCCCTTCTCATCTTAACAGAAGTTACTCTTCAAGTATCCTCCTTTTCTTGTATCTTCAACTTCTCCTTCTAGAACAAGTCATTCCTTTTTAAAAATTTTTTTATTTATTCTTTTATTTAATTCCAGTATAATTAATATACAGTGTTATATTTGTTTGAAGTATATAATATAGTGATTCAACAATTCTGTGCATTACTCAGTGCTTATCACAAAGTGTCCTCTTAATCCTCTTCACCCATTTCACCCACCCTCCCACCCACCTCCCCCTCTGGTAATCACCGGTTTGTTTTTGTATTTAAGAGTCTGCTTTTTTGTTGATCTTTTTTCTTTATTCATTTGTTTTGTTTCTTAAATTCCACACGAGTGAAATCATATGGTATTTGTCTTTCTCTGACTGACTTATTTCACTTAGCATTATACCCTCTAGGTCCATCCATGTTGTTGCAAATGGCAAGATCTCATTCTTTTTTATGGCGGAGTAATATTCTCTTATATATGCCTACCACCTCTTCTTTAGCACACCAATGCATTCTAGCATTCTAATATATTTAAAAATATATCATTCACCCTTCCCAATTGTGACTCCTTTGCTCTGCTCCCTATCACACTGAAATGTCTTTAAAAACTTGACTCCAAACTCCACATCAAAATCCTCACCCATTCAGTCTCCATCCCAGCAATCACACTGCAGTTAACTTTGTCAATGAAGCAACTTCCATGTTGCAGATCTAATTGGCACTCTTCTGGCCTCCTCTGTCTTGAATTCTCACCAGCAGTCAGTATAGTTGGTACTTGATCCTCTTGGAAATATGGCCACAAGTTCTTCTTGGTGTCTTGGACCAGCTTCTGCTCTCCTGACCTCCAAACATTGAAATTCTACTAGGCACTGTGTGAGACATCTTTCCTTCTATACCTCCTTATGCGATTAAGATTCCCAGCACCATCTTTATGTAAACAGCTTCTAAAACTTTCATTTCTAGTTTAGATCATTCTGCTGAGCCCCAAGCTCCTTGAGCCCTCAGCCTATGTGACATCTCCACTTCTCCACTTGGATTTCTCATAAGCACCTAAATTCAGTATGCCCCAGACTGAAATTCTACACATTCTCCTGTCCCCAAGTGTTCCACTCTTAGCCTTTCCTGTCAGGAAATGATGCTATGATCCATCCGGTTTCTGTAAACAAATGTTTGACACTTCTCTCTCTTTCATACCCACAACCAAGTCCTGTCCATTCTATCTGAAAAACATATCTGGAATCATTTCACTTCTCTAGATCCTCTTGTTTAATAATAAAAAAAAAAAATCACAGAAACATTGCAGAATACAATCATAGTACATTTTATTCTTTTCTATTTCCTATGTACTTTGAATTCTTAAAGTCAAGGCTATTTTAAATAAATGAATTTGGGGGCACCTGGGTGGCTCAGTTGGTGAAATGTCTGACTCTTGATTTCTGCTCAGGTCATGATCTCAGGGTTGTGAGATCAAGCCTGCACTGGGCTCTGTGCTGGGTATGGAACCTGCTTAAGAACCTCTCTTTCCCTTTCCTCCTCCCCAAACCTTCTCTAAATACATAGATACATAGATACATACATACATACATATATACATACATACATACATATATACATACATACATAAATGAATTTGATGCAGCATATTGTCCTTGATATTTTGGTTATTGGTGCTTTCTATCTGGTTTGTTTGGCTTTTCAAACTTCAAAGCTAATTTTTAAAGGAAGATATAATTTTTTTTTGTAGAATTCCAGGAAATTTGTCCTGGACGTGAAGGAATGATTTAAGTTTTTAAAAGTTCTTGCATGATATTTCCAAAGAATCTTTCAATGTTTCTTCATTCTGTATAGCATGAAGGTTATATATTACTCTTCACCTCCTAAAACTTTCTGTTGGATAAAATTAAAGGTCATTCACTGGGCCCAAAGTAAAAATGAGCCCTGGAAATCAAATTCAGCCCACCCCTTCCCTCTCACCTAGTGGCCAGGAGACTTTCAATCAAAGATTTTAACAAGGAAGGGAGAGAGGGAGGGAGAGAGGGAAGAAGGGGGAGAGGCAGGGAGGGAGGAAATGAGAGAAGGGGAAGAGAGGGAGGAAAGAAGGGTACAAAGAAAAGAAAAGGGATAAAAAAAAGAGAAGAAAGGAAAACAAAGAAAGGTTTTATCTAATTAGCTAGCACTCAAAAACTAGTAAGATCTAAGGGCTTGGAGTCTAAGGAATTTGAAAAACAGAATTTAAACAGGAAATGTTAAGTTCAGGTAGCACCATGAAGCACTTGAAGTGAAAAGGAAAAGAAAGGTTTCAGGAATTTATTCAAGTCAAAAAATAAGGATTGCCTGTTCTGCTTCCAAAGTGCTGTTGTGCTATGAACTGTGCAATTCAAGTTCATTACATGATGTGGAAATGATCAAAACTGAATTTTCCTTATCGCATGCCCTAAATCATCAAGAGTTTATGTACTTTTTAAAGATAAAGAATTTGGACTTCTTTTATAGTAGTGTATTCAGATGACTGAGTCATAGAAACTTGAAGATATTTATTGAGCTGCTACCTCAGATGAAGGACTTTTTGGAATTAATGGGCTCTAAAAGACCCAACTTGTCAGCCCCCCAGTGGCTCAGAAAGCTGTACACCCTTGTGAATATGACAAGACGTCTAAACACCCTGAACCTGAGACTGCAGGGGAACAAAAGAGCATTGCTGATTTGCTCAAAGTACGAGTAAGCAGATTCCATGTGGACATGTGGACTGAGCAGATGGCAACTGGGGATGGTACTCGCTTCCCATGCCTGAACATTCAGAGCTCAAAATATTCAAAGATTTTGAAGAATTGCAGAATTAATTAATTCTGCAATGGATGGAAATAACATCATAATTTTAGAAGAAATTCATAGAGTTTACTGAATACAAATCATGCTAATGTCTGTGCTGTCTTTAGAGGTACTATCCAGATGTGTCTACACTAGCAAATGTCTACACTCTCAGCATCCTTCAATTTCATGAGCAAAGGTTGTATGGATTGTGCCCATGTAGGAAATAAAGTATCCCTGAAAATTTCACTTACCTGGTATTTAAATCCATTTGGTTCAATTCTCCATCTTGGTCTGAAAGTGTATTTCTTGCTGTACTGAATGCTGGTGGTTTCCTGGCCAGATTTCTTTGACTAGGACTGGTGTACGTATCCCCTCATTGGTGTTGGTGTAGGTTACTAATGGCATGAACTAAAACCTTCCAGGTAATGGACCTCAACCAAGCAAGAGTTGCCTAATCTGGGAGATTATATCACCTCTCCACTCCTGGGAACAGATGATAGACAGTGACTCCCTGGGAATAAGGATGGGATCCCTTCAAGAACCAAGTTGATGTTGCAATTCATACACTAGAGCTCCCCATGGAGTAGGCTAAAACCGGACTCCATCTGGACCTGCATCTTATCGTAAGTGCCTTCCGCTGCCTACCCTGTTTTTCTCCTTTTATCTTGAAAAAATAAATCATATCCATCTGAATCTTGTCTCAGACCCTGCTTCTAGGAAACGTGATCTAAAACAGTTGCTACTGGGAGTGCTCCTACGAAGCAAAGTCTAACGTTAAGATTTTAAAGTTGAGTCACTTACCAGTGGTTGAGGACCCCATTCTTGGTGGCAGGTGAAATACAGAGAGTCCTTACCATAGTGTAACAAAATTATACTTGTTATTACTGGACACGATGTGGGCAAAAGGAGAAAGACTGGCTCATGCAACATGACTGGTTTGAGAAAAACAAGGGAAATAATGATTATAAAGGTTGTGGAATTAGGGGGTTGTTGCTATAGAGGCTTTGTAGGAAGAAAAGATCAGGATCAGGTCAATCAATCACCAATTCAAAGCAAAATGTGAAGGCCAAAGGACCTCCTTAGCAGCTTTTAAAGAAATTCTCATCTCCTGTAGAGAGATGCCCCAGAGGCATTTTAAATCCACTCCCTATTAAAATATTGTCTGAACAATCCACAGAGCATCACACTTGTCCATTATATTGAGGACATTTTGTTATATATACCTATGAGCAAGAAGTGACAATTACTCTGGATATCTTGGTAAAATGCACTCCAGACAGGAAGATAAACACTACAAGATTCAGAAACCTGACTCATTGGTAAAGTTTTTGGGGGTTCAGTGATCTAGGATATGCCAGGACATTTCCTCCCTAGAATAAAGGGCAAAGTTATTGCACCTTGCACCTCATACCTTAAAAGAGGTACACAACAATTAGTAGGCTTCATTAGATTTCAGAGGGGTACTTGAGATTAATGCTCAGACCCAATTATGGGGTAACACCGAAGGCCGTTCCTTTTTGAGTGGAGCCCAAATTGAGAGAAGAGTTCTAAAGCAGATCCAGCATGCTGCAAGCAGCCTTAGCACTTGGGCCCTATGACCCAGCAGACTGGAATCTGTACTAGGAAAAGGTACCATGTGGTATCTCTAGCAAGCCCCAACAGAAAGCCCACATGAAGGTTTCTGGAGTTCTAAAGTAAGACAATGACATCTGCAACAGAGAACTATACACCATTCATAGTGTTCTTGCCACGTTACTGGGTCTTGGTAAAGAAGGAGCATCTGACCTTGGGACATCAAACAGCAATATTATAGCAATAACTACCCAAAATAAGCTGGTTATGCCAAGCACACAAAGTCACCAGGTTGGGTGGGCAGGGAAGCACCAGGATCGGGATCCAGCATGTTCAGAAGACATCACTAAGCTGCACGGAGAGACATACAGATGCTCATGCCTCCCACCACTGTTGCCGTGATACCGCTCACTCAGGTCACAACTGTGCTCTCACAGGGACTTCCCTATGACTGCTGACAGAGGAGGAAAAGACCTGAGCTTGGCTCACAGATGAGACAGCTCAGGATAGGGGTGCAATACCCAAAATGATGACTGTTGCAACTACAGAGGGGTTTTGAAAGACAGTGGTGTAGGAAAATCCTCCCAGGGGACAGAACTTCAAATGCATACTTGACCTTCTACCTTGTGTGCAGAAAGGTAGCCCAAGATAAGGAATGCCTTGACTTATGGGCAGTGACTGATGGCTGGGTTGGTTGAAGAGGGACCTGGAAGTGGCAAGATGAAATACTGGGGACAAGATGATCTGGGAAAGAAACCTGTGGGTGAACTTAGGGGAATAGCCGTAAAATGGAAAGAATTTTGTATCAACCAATACACGATTGCACATCTGAGAGCAGCTACTGCAGAGTAGGCACAAATAACCAAGTGGAAAGGTTATGGTTCAGCTGGTTATTATCAGCCAAAGTCTGGGCTTTGGAGCCAGCCTACTGGGCTCATGGAAGAGTAGTCAATGTGACAGAGATGGAGGAGTGCACAGATTCCCTTTCATCAAGGCTGATCCAGCTTCTGTGGCTGCTGAATGTCTGATCTGCCAGCAACCAAGACCAAAGGTAAGCTTCCAATATGGCCCCATCCCTTGAGGACACCTCTTTGTGTTCACTCTCACTTCAAGCTAAATGTCCTCATGGTACAGATTTTCCAAACACACCTTCAACCATAAGCACAAGCTACCTAATGTTGTAAAAGTAACTCTTTTCTCCCAGCCTTTTTGCTACACGCTAGAAGAGAAACACAAAAATCTATGTAACAAATATGCAGGCCTTTTAAATTCATTTTTTAAAGCTTGCCTTGGGCGCCTGGGTGGCTCAGTTGGTTAAGCGACTGCCTTCGGCTCAGGTCATGATCCTGGAGTCCCGGGATCGAGTCCCGCATCAGGCTCCCTGCTCAGCAGGGGGTCTGCTTCTCCCTCTGCCCTCTTCCCTCTCGTGCTCTCTGTTTCTCATTCTCTCTGTCTCAAATAAATAAATAAAATCTTTAAAAAAAATAAATAAATAAATAAAAATAAAGCTTGCCTTGACCCCATTTCATTCTACTTCTCACTCCTAGATACTTTTGAAGTTAAAAATATAAACTCATATTTATGTTGGTCTAAATAAAGGGGAACTCATTTACTTATTCACTTATTTAGTTAACAAATATTTATTGAGTGCCTACTAAATGCCAGGAACTGTTCTTAGGACTAGGGAGATAGCAGTGAACAGAATCAAGAGTGAGCCTACTTTGTGGCCATGTTTTAGCATGGGTTTCTCTGTAAGCAGAGCTTAAAACAAAGGTTTGCATGCAGGTATTGGTTTAGAAAATTATCCTGGGAAGTAGAAGTAAGATGTAAGGGGAAGGGAAAGGGAAGGAGATAAAATCAGTGTAAGGATACATTATCAAATTGGCCACCAAAAAAAGCCACTGTTGCTTAATACTTTAGGGCCATCTGAGGAGACTTATGAAATATTTCTCAAAAACTGAAGGTATTATCTTTTGGTCAAAAACATTACCTTTTAATCAAAAGTGGCCACAGGGCATTCACTTGCCTACAATTCCGGGCTGAGCATGCACAAGAACTGACTGAGTTCCCACTGAAGTGAGAAGCACACACACGAGCCCAAGATGAAGTGTTAGCAGATTATACTTGCACAAAGCTGCTCAAAAGCCTGCACAAGGATGGTCAGTATATTCATAGAAATGATCATCCCAGAAGTGGTTGAGGTAAAATGTGGGGCCTAGAGGATCTATTTATGCCTGCCATTAAATCCAATTTGGGGGCACCTGGGTGGCTCAGTCATTAAGCATCTGCCTTCAGCTCAGGTCATGATCCTAGAGTCCTGGGATGGAGCCCTGCATCAGGCTCCCTGATCAGTGGGAAGCCTGCTTCTCCCTCTCCCTCTGCCACTCCACCTGCTTGTGCTCTCTCACTTTCTCTCTGTCAAATAAATAAATAAAATCTTTAAAAATAAATAAATCCAATTTGGCACAGTCTCTCTTATGGTGGTGGTCTACTGTATTTTATGTAAGGATTTAATGCAAGAAGCTGCATAGAATAATCTATAGTCCCCACTGCAGCTGCTGGTCCTAATCTGTAATTCTTCTTTCACCACCCACTCTAAATTCTCCTCACTCGTGAGCAGCATTTCAGTGTTGGAGATTGCATACCTCGGGGGAGAACCCGACCAACATCCTGAAGGAGTCTGAGACCTTACCTCCCTTGCCCTAGTTAAGGTTGCTCCAACTGCTTGTTGGTTATCACCAGAGATGGCAGCTCAAAGTGGTACTCCAGTGAACCCTTGCTTTCAGGCACACTCCTCTCTGCCCTATTATGTAGCAGCTACCTTAATTAACTCTACATGAAAATAAGATTCAATTTCTCCCACCAATATCGAAACAGTTTGTTTGTTTGTTTGTTTTTACTCCTGATTCTTTGGCATAAAGAGTCCCAAGTACCCAGATGGTAGTAGTAGTTTCAAGTTCACTGTGAAGGAAGTGTTCCCCCATTCCCATCATAAATCAGAACTTCTAATCCAGCAGAACCAGTTTACAAGGATAGGAAGTACAAATTCCACAATGAGTCACTGGTCGTAATTGGGGAAGGGCCAATCTTACTTTTACCTGTTGGCTTCCAGACTCTTATATTCTAACCACTGGACTCAGAACCAAGTTAGGGATTTGATGCACTTACCACCTCTTGGAGGATAGCACTCCAACTCCAGCAGTATTATCCCTAAGCTATCGCCTTCACCAACCACTTACCGGGCCATTCCACCATCTTGCTAGGTTGATGAAGTTTAGGTAAGACCAGTCAATCTTGTGCCTAATTTCACAGGTCTTTATTGCTATAAAATGGGCTCCTTAGTCTGAAATAATGTTAGTCTGAAATAGATGGTATTGGATATAATTTATATATATCAGGCATTCTGTAAGTCTTCTTAAAGCTTGGTGGTGCTGGGAGATCTTGTGCAGGCAAGGAAGGGAAACCCATCTCTACAAAAACATTCTGATGAGAAGAATCACTGCCACCCTTTACATTGAAAGAAGTCCATTGCCATCATTATAGCACCAAGTAGCTAAACCCCTTTGAATACACCTGGGTTTATAATTTTGACTTTGGTAAAGAGTAAATAATATATAAATTTTTAAAATAGGAAAGGAAATTAAGAAATCTCTAATGATCAAAAAGCAAAGCAAGATAAAAGAATATTAATTAGTTATATATTGAATTGGAATCATAATCACACAGAGAATAATTATAACACAAGATTTTAAAACATAGGATTATGATTATACATTCTTAGCTAAATATACCAAAAGGACAAAAAAAAGGCAGAAAAATCTTAAATGACATTCAGTAGTCTTGTTGTTACTGGCAATATTGTTACTATTTAAACTATTACATAGATGAAAGAATCAAGCAAATAAGCTTTATCTTCATGCCAGCATCAAACAAGATTTTCTTCTAGGTGTATACACTAGAAAGGCCTAGACACCACATGAACTAAGTAACAAAGATTATCTCAACCACTTGGATTTTGGTGTCTCCATACCATTTCCTACTAAAATAAGCCAGAGCTACTTGGAGAAATGGTTGGTTGTCATGCTAGGGCAGGAAACTACTAAGCTACATCTGGAATATGTGGCTGTGTTTAAAAGAAAAGAAGTTATGTTTAAAGACACAAAAGCCAACTTGAAGGTACTCCCACTAGCCAAAGATGGAAAATTTGAGCATCAAACAGAATAACAATAACTACAATGAATTAAAATGTTAAAAAGAATCAAATTATTTGAAATCTATGAATCCACAATAATGTTTTTTAAAACCTCATTGGTCAATATTACAGTTTGATAGGGCACCAATTTATTATTCTAAAACTTGGTAAAAAAAGGAAAGAATCAAGCATGCATCTGCTTTTCTTGATTGTCCTTTAGGGAAGCCAAATAGTTAATAAAGCTATATTAGGAGACTTGGAGGCATATAAAATTTTTATTTTACATTTGAAATGTAAAATCTTCACTTTACAGATGAAGACCCTGAAGTGCAGTGAGGTTAAGCAACATTACCAAGGTCCCTGGCTAATAAAATTTCACATACACATTTGGGATCATACATATAGTTATATATAGTTACATGTAGTTATAAGTTTTCTATCTTGCTTTTTTGTTTGTTTGTTTAATAGATCATGAGTATTTTATATGTCATTAAATATGCTTTGATAACATAGTTTCTAGAAGTAGTATAGTATTTTATTCATTGGATATACTTTAACTCAATATTATTGACTAAATAGTATTAGTTTTCTATTGCTGTGTAACAAATTGCCACAAATTCAGCAGCTTAAAGCAATACCCGTTAATTAGTTTACCATCTATAGGTTAGAAATCTGGCATGGTTTGGGTGGGTCTGTGTTTAGGGTATCTCAAGGTTGAAATCAAGATGTTGACTAGACTGAGCTACCATCTGGAAGCTCTGGGGGAAAATCTGCTTCCAAGCTTATTCTTATTGTCAGAATTCAGTTCCTTATGACTTCAGGATTGAGGTATTCATTTCCCTGCTTGCTCTCAGCCAGGGGTCTATCTCAGCTCCGAAGGACCACCTGCATTCCTTGCCACATGATGCCCTCCATCTTAACACAAGCAGAAAGGCATTGAATGGTTCTCTGCTTTGAATCTCTGACTTGCTACTCTGTGACCAGCTGGAAAAAATTCCACTTTAAAAGGGCTCTTGGGATTAGCTCAGAACCCCCCCAGATAATCTATTTTAAGGTAAACAGTGCCGTAAAACATCACCTATTCATGGGAGTTAGATTCATTATATTCACAATCCCGGGACTGTGTAGAATGCATACATGGGGAGGGGGGTTTGGAGGGGTGGAGTTAATATAGTTAATATGGGAAATACTTTCCTCTCTGCCCTTTTTCTCCTATCCTGAATGTAGTTGTGTAAGACTGTGATTCTTTTTTTTAAAAGGTTTTATTTATTTATTTGAGATATATAGAGAGAGAGAGAGCGCATGAGTTGGGTGGTGGGGCAGGCAGAGGGAGAGGGAGAAGCAGGCTCTCCTCTGAGCAGAGAGCCTGATGCAGGGCTCGATCCCAGGACCCTGGGATCATAACCTGAGCCAAAGGCAGATGCTTAACCGACTGAGCCACCCAGGCACCCCAAGACTGTGATTCTTGGTTGTAGTCATCTTGCTACCTTGAGGCAACAAGCCTAAGGAAGAAATGCAGCTTTCTGAGCATGGCAAAGCAGAAGGATATAAACAGCACAGACCTTGGATGATATCACTGAACTGCAATGCCTGACCTGGAATCAGCCATCTCCAGAATTCTTGATCTATAAGATAATTACATGTTCTTAATGCTCTTAATGCTGCAGTCATGGGGCTTAAGTTTGATTTTGAGGTATTCTCTAATTTACTCCTGAATAAAACCTTTTAAGCTCATGAGTACAGTAGATTATTTATTTAAAATTTAAAAACACTAAGAAATTTTATATTTACTTCAGAAAACATACATACGTAGTAAAAGTATAACAATACATGTAAGAGTGATACATACCTACTTCAACCTAGTGGCTCCTGTAGGTTGAGGAAAATTAGATCAGAGAGTTGTACACAAAGGAGCTTCATCTCTACCTGCAATGTACCGTTTATTTCATTTTTTTAATCCTAAAGTAAATATACCAAATGCTAAAATGTGTTAAAGTTCATAATAGGTGGGGGCACTTACATTCTTTCCCTTTCCTTTTCTCTGTGTTTCAAATATTGCAAAATAATAAAATATAAAATAGGAAAAAAAAACTGAGGCAAGACATGACAAAATATCAGGAATTTTCTATACTCTCCTGGAGGGAAGGTGTTTACCCACCCAGCCCCCACCCCTTCTCCATCCCTCCTTCTTCCTCTGTGCCCCAGTTTGGGGAGAAGGAAAAGGATAACTATAGAATCACATGATGATCTGACTGCAAGGCAGGCAGCCACCTTCCTAGGACCACGTGAAGGAGGGAATTTTGGAGCAAGCAGCAATCCTTCCCTTTAGCAGGGGAAATGCTAAGAGCCACAAATTCTCCTTCTCCCTGGACCACCATTTGCCTAACAGGCCTCTAAATGCTTGATTTAACTATGCAAAAATACTTCTAATTATATTCATTTATGTGACTGACTTACCATTTGAATCTAATTGCCATGCAGCAAAATAACTGTTAAAGCATATCATTAAACAACTTGAATAATTAGAGAGAGATTTGCTTGTTCTCCTGATTCAATACTAAACTTTAGGTCAGGGACTTCACCCCTCTACCTTTTCTATCTTAAATTAGCTGGGAAAGAAGGCTGTGGAAACACTGCCTGACCAGCCATCTTGGCAGATGGGCCTGCTGAACAGCCAGGGACTTCTAGCAACAGCTCCACAGCCCTGCTTGGGTATATTCATCACAGTGGGTGTTTTCCCTCTACTTCATGTCACCTCTTTCCTCAGGGACTTCCTCATTTTACACGATCAACTCCTGCCACTGTAGAATTGGTTTCTCACTCATCCACCCTCCCCCACACTCCACTCTCCCTCAGCTCCTACCTATTGTCTTTTGACATCACAACTCAGCTATGGGTTTATTGTCTTTTATCTCACCTCACTTCTCACATTTTGTCCCTACAAGAACTCGACTCCTTGAAATCACAATGTCTTCCAATGGCTTCTGTCATGAAGACCATCTTATCTCAATATCTGTCAGCTTACAGAGCAGGGCCATGCGGGGAGAGGGAGTAGCTTTCTCATTTACTACGGACACTTCCACAACTATATCTGGAGCTACCATCTTTTCATAGTTCTAATGATTTAAAGTCAATTTTCCTCTTCCAAATTCTTCAAAGCACACTCGTTGTTGGTTGCCTCTTTGCCCACAGCTCATATCACCAGATTTATTTCTTCTGTCCTCCTTGGCCTCTGACTCACATTCTTCCTCTCCACTGTACCATCCAGTTTTACACTTAACAAATTGCCATTCTTACTAATTATCCTTCAAACTCCTGGACATTATTCAGCCTTATTCTCTTAAACATTTTGAAACTCCTGAATGCCAGGTGCTGTGCCAAACACTGGAGATATAATAATGAACAAGAAAAACATGGGCCCTGTCCTTGTGGAGCTCCACAGTCTAGTGGATACGACAGAAATTTAAACACACCGTCACACACACAATTTTCTTACGTGTTGTTAAGAAATATCACAGAGCACTACAAAAGTGTGTGAGAGAGAGAGCTATAACTGACTCTGCGAGGACAAGTTCTCTGAGATATGACCTGAGATGAGTAGAGGTGAGCCAGATGGAAAGGTGGTAGAAGAGCATTCTGAGGAGACACTAACACTCAATCCATCCCGATTGTCCTAATAGCTCAATATCCTCTTACAACTACTCTGGACTTTTTCCATACTGGATCCATGGTTAGGTATTTTAATGTGGCTTCTTGAGCAACCTAGATCCCCTTACCTTTTCCAAACCCACCCAGCCCATTCTCAGTTATACACTCTATATCACCTCCACAATTAGCTCTGTTACCTCTTGCTCTTACAACAGCTGAGTGAGGGGCTCCTGGGTGGCTTAGTCGTTAAGCATCTGCCTTCAGCTCAGGTCATGATCCCAGAGCCCTGGGATCGAGCCCCACATCGGGCTCCCTGTTCCACAGGAATCCTGCTTCTCCCTCTCCCACTCCCCTTGCTTGTGTTCCCTCTCTCATTGTGTCTCTGTCAAATAAATAAATAAAATCTTTAAAAAAAAAAAGAAAGAAAGAAAGAACAGCTGAGTAATATGAAATCACCATCTTTGTAGATCATGAGCTGGTAAATATCAGAAATGTCATATGGCTTAAACAAATACATTACTGAATAAACCTACCTGGTAATTGGCCGTCATTATAACCACTTCTAGCTAGCATATCTTCCCTTAAACGTTTATTGAAATCCAGCACTGAATGTACCCTTCTCGGTCATTAATATTTCCAGGGAAAAAGCTTATGTAATCAAAATAGTCACCCATCCCCCTACTTCATGATGAGCAAATCCTTTTTTTTTATATCTAACCTATTCCTCTCTACTTCTCTCAAAAAACAATATAACAAGAAGGTGTTTCCATCTCTTCTGTAGAATAGTCCTACAGATAATGATAAACTATTATTTAGTTATTTTTCTCTGTCATTCTCCTTGAAACAGCTACTCTGAAAGGACTCCAATAGTACCATATTGGTGGCTTCTGCACAAAATGAACAAAGAAGTATATAAGGTGGGGCACCTGGGTGGTTCAGTGTGTTAAGTGCCCAACTCCTGATTTCCGCTCAGGTCATGATCTCATGGGTGGTGAGATGGAGCCCCACATTGGGCTCCATGCTCAGTGAGGAGTTGGCTTGAGATTCTCTCCCTCTCCTTCTCCCTTGCCCTCTGCCCCACCCCCCTGCTCGTACACATGCACTCCATCTCTCAAATAAATAAATAAATCTAGTTTTAAAGGTGTGTAAGGTAATAAAATTTACATAAGATTTTCATATACTTTATCACACTTGAGGCACAGTTCTGTAAATTATGTAAGGCAGGTAATGTCTCCATTTCATAGTCAGGAAAAACTGAATTTCAGAGATTTAGGTGACTATAATATAGACAGTTAGGAAGTGGTAAAGTCATATTAGTGCTCACTTCTTCTGATTTTAATTCTGTGATCCCCCCATGCCACCTCACCTCCTTTTTGGTCTATGTATTTCAGGAGGGATAGGAGGGACAAGTGAAAAGAGTCAGGACACCTTATGAAAGCAAATTCTTTGGGTTTCTCGGGTAGGATAGTTAGACTAGGAAAACTAGGACTTCTCAAAGCCCATAGGCATTTACACCTGTTCTCTGTTACCAGTCTTTCTAATATCACTGCCCTTGCCCTGGCTCTCTACTCCACTTGTCGACCTCTTACTACTCTCCATACTCCTTAATGACTTAACTCCTGAGGGAGAGATTGGAAGGGAGGAATTTGGAAATAATGCTGAGTCAAGGCCTCCCCCCCAAATGGTGAGGAAAATAGTTGCAGAAAGAACAAGATAAAGGGAAGGTAAAGAGTACAGTATCACGGTCAGTAACACAACATAGTACTTGTTCTATGCTGGGAGTTTATGCACATTTATCTCACTCTGTTCCTCCAGAGTGCCAGAGGTTACAAAAGCTCTTGTACACAACTCTCATTAAAAATTTTCAGAGCCTTCCTAAACAAACAGCTCTATAACCCCATAAGTTTAGTCCCATGTAAAGAGAAAGAACTGCAGTCCTCTCAGAAATTAGAAACTGGGGGCCCTTATTATACATCCTATAGTTATGATATGTGTTTTGCATTTTGAGAGGCTGGACACATGCTTGAGAAAAGGAAAGAAGAAGTACATACTTAATGAAATCTCTATTATGGGCGAGGCACTGTGCTAGGAATTTTATATAGAGATAAACTCTCTGGAAAGTAAAAGTAAGGAAGTGGAGGAGGAAGAAGAGAGGGAGGAAGAGAAGGAGAAGGAAAAGGTGGTGCTGGTGGTGGTGGTCATTGTTTCATTAGGGAAAGAGGAAGGGAAAAAGTTGTTCTGATTTCTCATTTTCCCAAATACTGTGGGATGTGTTTTTCTGAAGACTAAAATAGTGACCAGGTGGAATATGGACAAACTGGGACAGCTCTCTGAGCTGGAGAAAATACCTGTAATTTGCCACCTCCCTTCACCCTCTCATTCCACCCTTCCTCCCCTCCCTACCCTAAGATGAAATGATCTGGGACAAACTAATTGAGAAAACTAGTAGTGCATGCCTTCAGGAGGTTTTATTAATGGAACCAGACACACTGCTATAACAGAATGTACAACTGCTCTTTTACATTGATCTAATTAGAACATTTACATACTGAATGCCTCCTGGACAATTCCCTACCAATGACACTTGGTGTGCACCGGGCAAGACTAGTCTTTAGGTGAAATTGAACAAAGAAGTCATCAAGTCTCCTTTTTCTCAAAGAAAAATAACATTGTCAAGGTTATTAACAGTCAATCAACTGTCACATGCTCGACATAGATGGGGATATGGGTTTCCTTGTACTTAGGAAAGGCGAGGAAACCAAAAGTTCTCACCCCAATAAGGAAGACACCCTAAACGCTGCAGCTCTATGATTTTGAACAAAGAACGAGTACAAAGAGGGTTATGTGATGCAGGTTCTCTGAGAATAAAATGCAAAAACACGAGACAACTTCAGTAATTAGAATATGCTTAATATTTCATGATTGCGTGGTATTTTATAATGACTTAAGTATTTTCACAGGTTTTAGCTCTTTTTATGCCCATACCAACTCTGTGAAATCAGTAATCACTTTAGAGTGGATATGGCCAAAGTCACCCACGGCATTAAAGACGGAGTGAGGCTGGAAACCCAGGACATCCAACTTCTTGTTCAAACTCCAATACATATGTGTGGAAAGAAATATTTTATTTCTCCACCATTCCCCACACACTCCTCCTAACAATCAACCCTGCTCCCAACCCCAAAAAACTATTTTTGCGGTTCTTCGCTGCCTGAAGCTTCCATGAGGTGGGAGATGGAATCCCTGTGTACATTTAGTACATCATAGATATTCAGAACACATTGATTCATGATTTACAATAAGGGTTATCTGAAAAGGGATCTGAAAAAGCAGAGATATTTTCAGAACTCCCATCTTAAAGAGAATTAGATAGAATGCGGCTATTTAGATGACATCCTTAAAGGGAACTTCTATTTCTTAGTTTTAGACAAATTTTCAAGGTTCTATGAAGTTCAGGAATTTGGTGATATGAGTAAAAATAGATACTTGCATAAATTAGGATATGCAATGCTAAAAAGGGAAACTAATTATACATTTCTTTGCCTTCTCTCTCCATTCTACCTCATTCTCTTCGTTATTCCTCATCTGCACTCACAAAAGAGAGGAAACCAACCCACTTAAAATCAGATTAAGTTAAAATTCTCCATAAAATGATTGAAGCACAACCTCGCATCCCTAAACTAAAGAAAAAGCAGGCATCTTGTGTTAAGCAAAAGAAACAGCTCACAATTCAAAAGAGAGATCACAACAAAGATATTTCTCTAGTCAAAGGGCATTAGTATGCAAAATATATTAAGTACTGGAATCACATTAAAGAGATGGAAGACCTAATCCAAACAAGGCTGTTTATATTGTTGACCAACAGCTGAACGAACATTGTTTCTGATTATGATGAGCTTTTTATGGATAGTCAATGTTCACAATGGTGAAGAAACAGATCGTTCAGACGCACACCAGACATTTACAGAGAAGTCATTCATCCCAGATGCTCTTATTTTCAGATTGAAATTTTCCACCAGTGGCTCAATAATTATGCTGTTGCATATACTCTGCAAGCTAGACATATGTGTTCCTTTATGGGACCTTGAAGTCTTGTCTGGGCAGCACATTCAGTTGGCCCCCAGCCTAATGACCTAGTTGTAAAGACTCCATCCCCCAGGTCTCTCCAGCTTTGTTCCAGCTCTAGGAAGGGCAGCTCCTCCTAGTTTCAACTCACAGAGAACCAACAACTTTTGAGATGATTAAATTTTCTGCCCCATTACATATGTTTATCATATTACAACTCAAATATGCAAGGAAAACATGGCTCCTGTGTAACTGATTTGATCTTCCTCATAAAGGCTCCAACCAATCAAGAAATGGAGGGAAAATTAAATTTAGTCCAATCTGGATTAAAATGAAGTCTAAACTGATAATTAGAAGTCTCTCTATTGGTTTAAATCAGTCTTTGGAAGATAAGTCATTGTTCCCTCCCTCCCTTGCTATGATCCAAAACGGTGTCTTGGTGTATGATGAGAGATATAAAACTTGAAGGTGTTGTAATTAATGGGAACCTTTCGCCTTGCACTGGCTCTTGATTATGCATTGTCTATCTGACATCTTCTACAGAATGGTTGACTCATTCCCACTTACGGTCATTCTTTTCTTTTTTTTTTTTTTTAAGATTTTATTTATTTTTTTATTTGAGAGAGAGAGTGAGCAGAAGCAGGGGGAGGGGCAGAGGGAGAAGCAGACTCCCCACTGAGCAGGGAGCCTGAGTTGGAGCTCAATCCCAGGACCCTGGGATCATGACCTGAGCCAAAGGCTGACATTTAACCCACTGAGCCACCCAGGTGCTGCTGGGCATTCTTTTATACTGCAGCTAATGAACTGATGGTTGATTCTTTCTTGGCTTGGTCATCACCTGGGGGCCTCTCTTATCGACTTGACCTCTGCTTAACTCCTCCACCCTTGCTGATGCTGCAGACTGCCCCCCCTTGAATCTCTGTCAAATCCTCTATCCAACTCCTACCCTCTAGGGTCCCTGTCAGCCCCTGGAATGTCAAGCTCCAGAGATGCCCACTGCCTCTCATCTCATTATTCATGCCACACTATAACCAGTGGAAGTTCGGGGGTGCAAACTAAGCCCCTATCTGCCTGAGCCCTCTGCTCTGCCACCTTACAATACATGGGCTGCCCCATATGAGTGCACAGGCACCCTGCACTCTTTAGAGCTCCCGCCACACACACACACACACACACACACACACACACACACCAATCAGAAAGCAAAAAACAGTGGAACAAAAGCCCTTCTACGGTCTCTTTGCATCTTAGCCTGGCTAACTCACCTCCTCTCCACTCATATCTTCGAGGCCATAAAGAAAGAATGTTGGAACACATTTCTGATAACTTCCCTTCCCTAGCCTCTCATCATCTCCCCACCAAATAACCAGATCTGAGATTAAGGTAGTTGGGGTGCGTGAGAGGGATTCGCTTTCTCTGCCTAACTGAATAGAACATTCCCTGATAACCTATCTTTCTCTTTATCAAAATGATAGCCTCTTTTCCTTCTTACCTGGACCCAGTCCTGATAGAAGAAAATTTGTTTATTAAGGGCATATAAATCAAGAGAGTTTATGAAATATTACCCCTCTTATACAGATTTAACAGAAATCTCAGAGGCAGAGAAGAATGAAGGTGAATTCTTTCAGAGCCCAGCATTTGACCAGAGGTGGATTTCCAAATAAGCAGGGAAGTGCTGTATACCATTTGTTTTGTCTCAGAACCTTACTAATCTGCCACATTTTACAGTCTTGTCCTAAGGCTTATTATGGAAGACTACAATAGCACTTTTATCTCCTCTTCTAACAATCTGTACCCCTCTGCTATAAGCAATTTCTAGATAACAGGCCTGGCCTGGGCTGACAGAATACCCTATCCTGTTTTCATAATCTGTTTATTCTAGAAATTGTTTTCATAGTTTCAAGGACAAAGTGAATACATTTCTTTTTTATAGTTCCCTTTGGTCTCTTGGTGTTTGATTTGTTTGTTGTCCCGTGTTTGACTTGGATAGTCCAGGACCTTCATAAATGTTGGGCGAGGGGGGAGGCCGTACAAATTCCTTTTGATGGTTACTAATAATACTACTCTTTCCTAAAGAAGAAATTATCCTAAGTATTTGGCCAACTGGAATAAAACTCCATATCCCTGAGGTAAGTGGGGAAAACCCCAGAGGTTAAGTAGACCAATCAATCTTCCATGCTTTCATCGAACCCATTTCCTCTTTTCTTATCTTTCAATTGGACTTTTCCCCCCAAACAAAAGCAGAATTTAAAAGCAGTTTTATTTTTACAGGAAGGAATAAATAATCTCTTCTCAGTGTTCCACTCTCAGTGTCCCACAGCTAGAATCAAACTATCCTTGTCTCTTAAGGAAAAAGTCCATCATCCTCCATGCTGGACTAGAAAAAGACAGCCACGTTTGCTGTACAATGTCCACGGATTGTCTTCACCACACACAGCTTTTGCTTCCACATGACTTTTCAACAGCTTTATCATTGAAATAAAGGACATGGTCCCCCATGGTCCCCCACCCCCACCACTGAGTCTGCAGTGCTGTTTTTCGTCCTCTCTGGATTTTGATTGCTATTGTTCATGCCGAATGTTCAGGCAGAATTCTCGTTTGCAAATCCACAGGGTTGCACAGATATAACTGAGTAAAGTAGGCTGAGGTACATCCCAAGATTGATAAATGGCCCGAGATCCAGAAGTTAATATGACATGTCTGAGAACTTCAAGCCAGCATCTCCTAATCTCCATCATGCACTATACAGGCTCTTCCTGACAAAGAAATGGCACCGCTGGGTAACACAGTGTGTCTGAGATACCACGTGGCTATTTGTTGTGCTTTGTAGTATTAGGCTGACCATTAAAAATCACAATGTCTTGCATACCCTATTCTATATAAAAGAGAGGATTCACTTGTGACCCAAGGAAATGTTGGCCTGTCCCGTTCCAAATCATAGGCACAAGCAAGGTGCTCTCAAGTGTGAATTCCTCAGTTCTCCAAACAGCAAAATTTGTGGACTGTGAGAATCTAGCATATATTTAACATGTTTAATTTTATAAGCTACAGCACACAGATTTTCACACAAATAAATACTGGAGAATCAATACTAAGATAATGCTCAGAATTCAGGGAGGGTGTGATTTAAAACATCGTTAGGGATTTCAGAATTAAACCTTATATTCTTAGTAACTTTCATGTAATTCCAGTCCAAATTTGACCCAACCATACAAATCATTTTGAACTAATACGATAGGAAATTAGATGAGCCATAATGTCTAGGCAGAATCAGCTAAGTTTAAAATGTAATGGCATATATAAATGTATATATTATAAATATAAATGAAACAGATCACAGGGTAGTCAAAAAGCGACAGCTGCTTTAATTCATAGGAGTTTAGACTTCCAGCCCCTCTGGAAATTATGAAATGAGGAATAACAAAAAAAAAACTACCCCCCATTATTATCCAAGCACAAGTGGTATAAGATCATTTATCTTGATGTATGTCACCTTAGAGCACATATTATCCCTATCTCTCAAAGTGTTTTTTCCCCCTTATTTCATCTCTGACATTCATTGTAAATTTAATGATCCACATACGATTTGCTGGTGTCTCAGTCTGGTGTTTTGAATCATGAAACTAGTGCTAAATTTATGGCACTGCAGTACCACTTAGTGAATCATTAAGCAGTACAGTGATTTTAATGATTTGGATCATACTGGACCTCATCACTATATAATGAGGTTCCATTTAGTATAAATTTTATGTAAAAATTCAATTTGCAAACCAACAACATGAAACTACAACATTTTTTCTAACTTGACATTGTATTTATTTATCATATATTTCTACCAGGGTCTACTTTTAAGTTCATTAACAGAATAATGCTTTATTCTATTTTCTTTTCATTAGCATAATGTTAAAATGACCCTAAGAATGAAAGTGACCAGCAACACCTTAAACCACCTTAAACTCTTTCAGTGTCAAGTTTGCTCCACTCAAAGATCTCATAAATAATTGCAAACTTTTATATGGTTTTATTATCTTTGATGTTATATATTCATCTTACCATTCATAAGTTAAATTGCTTTATAACCTAGCTTTCATTACCAGGACAGATTATGAATGCAGAAGAGAAACAGTGGTGATGGCATGCCTCTCTCGTCTCTTCCATTTGATAAAAGTCCATGGCCTTCAACAGTTATGCTTTTTCTTCCAAGGAAATAAAAGTTAACATTCTAAATGAAATCGAATTAAAATTCCAGCTACAGTTCATCTATGCCATATCAAACCATTAGTCAGAACTTTTCCTTAAAATAACATTTGGCCTCAAAAAAATACATTGGTTAGCAATATGGACTGGCAATAAAGTCTACAACTGGAATTCACTTAGTGCTCATTTTTTAGTTGTCAGAAAAGGAAACTGAGGCTAAGAGAGCTTACAGTTCTGAGGTCACAGTTATGTAGCTGTTCTGCGATGTCAAGAAACAAATGCACATTCCTGAACCCCAACTTGCCTCCCCGTCCATTCCCTTCAAAATTGAAGAGTAACATACCGGTATATTCTTACTACGTCTGCGAAATAAATTTCTGATTTTAGGTTTTATATTTCAGCTCCCTCTGCATCATTGATAAGCGTGTCTGCGTAGAGACCTGATTCACCCTGTATTAAGTTATGGTTTTAAAAACTTAGTTCTAACAAGCATAGTAACAATAGTAAGTTCATAAGGTACACTGAAACTGAATTTCTTACAGTCTGCATGGGGAGTTATGTATAATCGTTAAAAGTAGTTCCTTGACCTAAGCAAATGTTATTCAAAGGGCTACACCCATAGATGATGTAGAATTTATTTCCTACTCGTGCTGAATAATGCATATTTAAAAAAAAAAAAAAACCTGAGAAGAGTGGCAGCGAAATCAAGTACCTAATTTAAATAGACCCATGTTTTCAATAGAAACAACAAGCTACATGAACTTTAAAGTCACAAAGAAGTATGGGGTCTTTCTAAATTCACACTGAGACCTCAATCCACTAAGGACTGAAATAGAAAAATAGTATAGCCACTCCAAGACATTTCTGTGCATCAGGAAGCACTGCATGTCTTGTTCCGGTATTTATATTAAAAAGCTTAGGGTGTGGGAAGAGAGGTTTTAAAATCCCCTCTTTTTGAGGAACCTGGGTGGCTCAGTTAGTTAAGCAGCTGACTCTTGATTTCGGCTCAGGTCATGATCTCAGGGTCATGGGATCGAGCCCCACATTGGGCTCTGAGCTCAATGTAGAGTCTGCTCAGGACTCTCTCTCCCCCTCTTCCTGCCCCTCCCCTCCCCCACTCATGGGTGCTCTCTCTCTAAAATAAAATTCCCTCTTCTCAGGTAGTAGAAGTCACAAAAGTCACTAGAGACACTGACTATCAAGAGGGCCCTGGGTGCCCAACTGGAACAGTGGCTGTCATATGCCCCAGGGACCCTACCAGCTTAGGGCATTTTAATCATCTCTGTCCAGAGAGGCTCTGTTGTTGTTTTTTCTCTTATTTGGGCTTCAGCTGCTGTCTCCTTTGGAGTGGTTCATACTTGAGTATGAGCACATGTGAATAAAAAGTCAGAAGAAAGGGGCTCGTCCAGCAGTGCATGGTGGGCCAGCCTAGTATTCTGTTTGTCCCTACTTCTTCCCATTGCTTCCTCCTATTCCTAACCACTCAGTCAAATGCCTACATTTTATACAAATGGTACTACGTTTTTCAGAATTACTAATAACCTCAAAAATAAAGACAATTACTCTTCTGCTTCACATCTGTGTAGTCAAGACACTTGATTCAGATTTACCACAATGTCATCAAGGTACAAAAACCCTCAAAGCCACACAATCTCAGTGTGGTCACTCAAAAGATCCTAACTTACATGGGAAGATGTTGGAGAATACCCAAATTTCGATGTGGCCAAATGTAGGAAGAATATAACTGGAAATAGACCTTCTAATGGAGATTAGGGTTAGCTTGTGGCAACCAAACAATGCCCCAAAGAAAAATTGTGGAATATGTTTCAGGAAAAACTTCAAGAAAGTCTGGAAGGGATCTGGACTTAGATCCCAACATCTCCTTATGGGAATGTCTTTCTTGATCCCATTTCCATAGCGCCTTTTTCTCTATCACGTGGTATGTACGGCTCCAGTCTTGGCGCCATGTTTTAGATAAGCCTTTAAAAAACACTTTCTTTGTTTTGCTCCAGGGTTTTATTCATCACCTACTTGTTCCAAGGATCCCAGAGGTCTTCAGCAAGCAGAGTCATTGTGAGAGATGTCTTCTGGTCTTCAACACCATTGGTCGCTATTTGCAATTGTCTCAACCTGGATGTTTCCCACTGGGGAGTGGGAGGGATTCATGCTTGGCTGCCAGGGCAGGGGAATTCTTACAGAGCCTGGAGCCCTTGCAAAAGTTCAGTCCTTAGAGCACATCATGAACCTGCCTGTGAAGTCCTACATTTCCTAGAGTGCCCCAAGAGTATAATATATTCCTTCTTAGTCTTGAGGACCTACTCCCTAACTCAGATGCAGCCTCAGATTCCACCCCCTCTATCTCCAAGCATTTTTCTCTCCTCTTGTGCCCTCTGGTAAAGTCTGCCATAATGTCCTCCAAGAACAGTAGTGAATATGAATTGGATGCAGGAGAAGCAGTTTGGCAGTATCTTCAAGCAAATTCCATTTTTTTGCTCTGCAAAACAATAGCCTGAAAATAAGGGAACAAAAGTTCTGGTAAATTTCTTGACATAAAAGACAGGGGAGGGGCGCCTGGGTGGCTCAGTTGGTTAAGCGACTGCCTTCGGCTCAGGTCATGATCCTGGAGTCCCTGGATCGAGTCCCGCGTCGGGCTCCCTGCTCGGCGGGGAGTCTGCTTCTCCCTCTGACCCTCCTCCCTCTCATGCTCTCTGTCTCTCATTCTCTCTGTCTCAAATAAATAAATAAAATCTTAAAAAAAAAAAAAAAAAAAAAGACAGGGGAAAACAGATTAAAATTTAATTTCTTAGTGAATAATTATCCTGTCAGATAGATCAATCATAACAGCATTGACTGAGTATTTACTGTTCTCCCTCCTATGACTCACAAACATTTATTGAGCACCTACTAAGAGCCAGATGCAGTTACCCAGTTCCTGTCACTGGGGCACTCACAGTCTAGCTGGGGGGGGGTGGCAGTATTTATAATAGGAGGGGCTATAGAACAGAGACAGATGAATAATCCATCATAACTTAAGTGGCATAGGATTATGTCCATAAGGTGCTAAGGAATCACCATGAGTGGTTAAGTGACCAGAGCAAGGTAGATTAAATAAAATGTCTCAGTTATGTTAATTATGTTACCAATATTTTTGTATTTTTATTCTAGTTCACTGAACACTATCCACAACCAATTGACTACTGCCTTGGGAAGTAAGCAGCAAAAATTATATTCACAATGCTATAGATAGAAAATTAGTGCAGAGGAAAAAAATGACTGGGTCAGGCCCTCCAATTCAGTTGAAAATGTTAAATCTCAACTCTTAATTTATTAAGTTCTACTCTGCTCATGGAAATGCTTAAACCTGAGAAAAAGAACTTCAGTCCATTATCACCAGACTCATTAACATCTTGGCGTGATGGCCCCAGATGTAATGGCCAGTTTGGGAAATTTACTCAGGTTTAAACAAATGTGAAAAATAAAGACCTACGTCCAGTGATACACATTAGAAAACTTCTCAGTTTATAATCACACTAAAAATTTAGTAAAATGAACCCCTTTTAATGCTTGTTAAAAGTCAGTCCCTTAAAAAACTTAAAATAGTAATTTAACTCTATTTTAGTGATCAGATGGGTATTTGACTTCATATATCTTAAACTTGTAATTATGTCCCAGTGGGTTGGCCTTTAATGCTTTTGGTGAGATGAAGATCAAGAAAAATGAAACGATATTTAAATGTCACTAATTAGGCTACTATGTTACACATCTATTAGTATGAATAGTGACCCTTTCCCATTGTATAATCCTCTCTTTTTTACCTACTAACATCAGTTTTTAAGAAAGATTCCCCTCCACCCCTCTGCCCTCTTCTAAAAATCCTAAGCTTGAAAAGTTCTATAAGAAGTACAAAAACCAAATAAATAAATAAATAAATAAATAAATAAAAGAAATGAAATCAAAAAAAAAAAAAAAGAAGTTCAAAAACCTAGGGTGACAAGACTTCCTGCTAATTGCATAATAGTGAAACCTCCATCTTCAAGAGTCTTGTGTTCACTGTGTTCACTTCTTTGCATACCATTTATTGTAGTCATTTCCTAAACTCAAGGAGTTAAATTCTAGTTATTCTGGGTTTAGGGCCAGACTCTAATCTCATTCCAGTCCCTAACACGCAGCAAGCTTCATAGATAAATGGAAGCACTCCTTTGAAAAAAGCATGTGTTCCGATTAAGTCAACGTGTAAGTAGTGATAAAACTAGTATTTTATGGCAAAGACAATATGTAATATTTACAGTCTAAACAATCCATTGCAGTGTTCTAAGATAAATTTTTAACACATGATAGCATTCTTAATTACTAAAACTTTATGGAACATGAAACTTTACTTTTAGGATTTCTTCAAGCTTTCTAAGTAAATGAAGATTTACCAGCTATAGGAAAAATATACTTAAAAGCAAATCTGAACAGTAGTAAATATCCTCAGGATTTTCGTCATCTCTTGTTAAGTCTCTAATCTAGTTCTGGGGCAATACGAGAGTTAAAGAACATGTGTTAGACAGAAGAGTCCCCGAGCCTGGCTCAGCCCCGACAACTCCAGGTGGAGAAGTGAAAGCCCAGGTGCTCCAGGAGCTCCAGGTAAGCTCACCGTCTCCCAGGAGTGGGAGGGAAAGGGGACCCAAAGCTCCAGGGGCCCATGGCAAGACCCTACACTTTTACCACAACACCCACCACCTCCCCGCCTATCTACCTGAGATCATCGGGATGAGTCTCTGCCCTCTATTATTGTTGACATTGGTCACATGAAGCCCAGGGCTCCCAACTAGTCCCTTGCCCCCTGCATTCCAACCACAGTATGGCTCATGAGCAGAGAAGCAACAAAACCCTGGTACACTCCCCTTCACTGCTTTGTTTTTCTTCATAGCATTTATCATCATCTGAAAAACTATGTTTGCATTTGTCTCACTGTTTCTCTCCACTAGAATGTATGGTTAGTGAGGGCTTGTCTCTTTTTCACATTGTTGTAGTCCAAGCACTTAAAGTAGCTCATAGCCAATAACAGGTGCTCAATAAATATAGGAGTGAATGAATGAATGAAACCCAAGAAATATTATAAATCTAATTTAAATCGAGTTATATTTATCATGTTTTTAAGGGTGTCAGGCACTTGTATGATTAGGCTGCTATAAGTTAAGGATGAGAGATACAAAGATTAAGGGTAAGAACTGGTGCCTTCTTTCTACATCCTCGTGCCTGATATTTGCCATAAAGATGTGTGTGTGTATATTTCTCTCTCTGTCTCTCTCATATATATATATATATATATATATACACACACATATATATATGTATATATATATACACATATATATACACATCAGCCAAGCCCTCAAGAAAATATTACCAATTTTGAATATTAATTCCATCTCCATAAGAGAAAGAAGAAAAAGCACAGACATAGCACTCCCTTTCATCATCTATGTTTTTGGTATATGGTTACATAAATTTATAATATTTCAGGGAATATTTAGTGAGAAATGCGTATTTTACAAGGACTTGGGTCAAATTTCCTTATCTGGCAAGTAATAATAATTTGCTTGAATGAGAAATTTTCAGTGAGGGAAATAATGCACCAAAAGACATTGAAAGTCAGAAGAGAAAACAAGGTTATTAGTAGGCCTTTATGCAATTTATAATCACCTACCTCTGGAGGGGTAAAAATGGTCCCGTTTCTCATTGTTGGCAATTCTTCTCAATGACCAATATGTCTACCAACATTTTCTTCTGGAAAATACAGTCAAAGTTGTAACAGAAAATCACAGATGCAATCAAATTCATACTAATGGTTGAAATGCACCATATGTCCTCTGATACCTATGCACAATAGGGTGCAGGTTTAATGACTTTCTTATTGTGCCCCTGTTGTAATTAGGTATTAAAGGACATATGGTATGTTGCCGTTTTAACAGTGAATTTCCTTGTTTTTTATTGTTTTCTATCAGAAGCTTAACAGTCTTTCAGGGTAGTATTAGTAGTGAGAATTAAACCACATGTTGATTTCATTTTTTTTTTAAGGCTTGGAATCTCATCTTGATTAGCCTTATTAGTGTAGTGCCAAAGAAAACATCCAAATCAAATCTATTTTCAGTTAATATGGAGTAAAACATGTTTGAACTGGTAAGAAATAAGTGAAAACTCTTTTAGAAATATAGTCAGGATATTGTATGTAGAAGTTTAGAAATCAAATAATAGCTTATTTGTCCAGAAAGTCACCAAAAATGTGATGACTTGGAGATTCTTCAACCTTCTTGCAAAATATTTATTATCAAAATAATTTTTTTTGGAAATAAGCAACTACCTTCTAAGAAATTTCTGTGTGATTGGTAAAGGACTCAATAAAATCCCAAACAAATATACTCAAAACAAAAATCCAACTGAAAACAAAAAGTCAAATGAGTAAGAGCATTGGAAGCTATGAGTCGTGATGTTCAGTTTAGTTTGTTCAAACACAAGCTAAGATTTTTCAGACCCAAAGAGCACGATATATGCAAATTCAATAAGCTGGGGGAAAAAAATACCAGATGGGCTCAGAAGACTATTTTTTATTACCACACAAAAATGAATCAAGGAAACAAAGATATGATGGCAAACTATACTACTTCA
The DNA here is from genome assembly GCF_002201575.2 of Neomonachus schauinslandi. Taxonomy (NCBI): domain Eukaryota; kingdom Metazoa; phylum Chordata; class Mammalia; order Carnivora; family Phocidae; genus Neomonachus; species Neomonachus schauinslandi. The sequence continues at coordinate 34,263,565 of NC_058405.1, read as the reverse complement.
AGGCATTTCAACATTCACCTTAAACTTAAAATTAAATCTATTCTCCAATTTGAACATATATACCAAACAAGCACTGAGCAGTTTTAAATTCAGATGGTTCTTAGCATCTAGAAGGAATGTTACAGATTCCTAGGAAGCAAGTTTTCACTGGATACTGAGGCATTCCACTCGGGCTTCCCTAGATTTCTGCATTTCAGGTCAAGGAAAGGGAAAGATCCTATCATGCAAGTTGATATTCTTTAGTCGTAAGGATGGTTACACATCCCTGTCCCAGTCAGCACGAGGGCACATTACAAGATAGCCAGCCAGGCTTCCAAATGAGCCATGAAGATTAATAAAATACAATCTCCAGCCGATGTTGGCACCTCCCTGTCAAGCTAGCTAATGAGTACTGTGTTACTGTAAGAGTCAACTGTCACATTATCTCTGGACTAATAAATGGATTCTAAGACAAATAACAATACACAACTGAAATTCAGTCTGAAAAGAGCTTTTCATTTATTGCAGCCTGGTGCAGCCCCAAGAGGCTCTCTAGCTGTCGACACCATAAGCATTGTCACTTTTTATAGGAAGTATTCAAGGAGGGTAAAGTCAGCTTAGGCAAAAGAAATCTAGAGTTGTTTTCCCAAATTCAAGGTGTAAGATTAACCATTAAGCTTAACTCCTATATTCCAAGAAATTTATAATATAAAGAGAAAAATATGTCTAACTAACGTATCAGGGGTATAGCGGACAAAACTTGTTTGAGAGAAATAGTTCACTTTGGGGAATTTTTAATTTAAATAAGATTCTATATCTTGTAGTGATACAGTTATTAGAAATGAACTTCACCTCAGAAATGAGATCCCACTGCAGTCATTTTGTGTATGTGTCTTTCCAGACGCTGTGCCAGAGGAAGGAGTCTGCATAGGAAACTATCAGTGTGACCATCACATTCATAATTCTGTTTCTGCCAATGCAGTTTCAGTATCCCTGAATTGAATCTGATTAGGAAAGTATATTTCTAGTACAATAAAAAGAAATAATGACTATTTACTAAAGATCAAGTTTTGCGAAAAGCGTGATATACACAGTGAAGGGTGTGACATAGAAAGCATTTTATCTCGTTTGTAATTGCTGTGAACAGAGAAAGAAGAACTCAAAGGAAGGAAAGGAAAGAAGAAGAGAAAAAGAAAGGAAAAACAAGGGAGGGAGTGAGGAAGAAAAGAGAAAAAAAGGAAGGGAGAGGGGAGGAGGGAAGGAAAAGAAAAGAAAAAGAGGAGAGGAGAAAGAAAGAACATATAAGATATAAGTGCCTTGTGCGCTCAAATACATGATGATTCATTTTAACGCATCCATGTTTCGTGATGTTCCTCCAGATCTATCATTTATAATAACATAAAAAACCAGAACTCTTAACATCAGAGAAAGCATGCTCCTGAACATAGATGGTAAAGAGGTTCATTTACTAACTTCTGTGAGAATTGCAGAATGGGAAGAAAGTACAGAAGAATTACCATAATGGGTTGGATTTCTAGTCTCCCCAGCCCAATATTTGAAATTACAGAAGTAACTTAGGACTTGTATTGGGAAGTCCTTGTTTTACTTGTCTTTCATTTCTTTCTTTCTTTTTTTTTAGAGAAGGAGAGAGTGGGGCGGAGGAGCAGAGGGAGAGAAAGGATTTTAAGTAAGCTCCACACCCAGCGTGGAGCCCGACACAGGGCTCGATATGGGGCTCGAACTCAAGACCCTGAGATCATGACCTGAGCAGAAATCAAGAGTTGGATGCTTAAGCGGCTGAGCTACCCAGGCGCCCCTATTTATCTTCTATTTCTGTCTATTACTTTCATGTTGCAAACTGGACCCCAAGACCTAAGAAATCTCTCTTTATCCCTTACAATATACATGCACACATAATGTACTCTGTAAGTACTGGCACATAGTAGGTGCCTAAGAAATATCAGTCTCTCCCTCCCTTCAATGCTAGCTCTTTCTCCTACCTCCCTCACTCCCTCTCCCTCCTCTGGATTTAACTTGCTAACAATAATTGTCCAAAAGATGGAATTCAGTTCTGAAGGTGTTCATTCTAGAGTTCTCCCTGCCCCTCCTGACTCCACCAACATTGGATCAGACAAGAACACTTGCAAAGGTTTTTCATCACTAAAGTGTTCACTTTTCATTTCAATAGTGGAGTCATTCCACAAAATTCTACTTTAGTTTAATAAGCAAATGAGATTGTGAAGATGTTAGCTGCTGTTATTGCCATGACTATATTGTTATTGTTGCCGTGATTATCATTGTTATTGCCAAGAAATTTACTATTTTCTCCAAACTATGTCTCCCCTGGAAGAATGAGCTCCCTGGTTTACTTCCTTCCATTTGAAATAGTTCTTCCCCTTATTATTTCTTGTATTTCCTACAGACCTTGTAGAATAAGGGTTCTAAACCCAAATTGTTAAGTTAGTTGGCTGTTTCAATATTTATATCATTTCAAGCTTCGAAGGATACTCTCTCATTCTTGCCCATCATCACCTTATCATTCTTCCACAGTTTTGAAGACCTTTAATACACATTATTAAATTATTATTACTGGTAAGTGTCATGTGGGTGGTGTTCATAACCTTCAAAGACTTTCATGCAGAATAAAATCATTTCTTAGACGCTCACAACAAAAGTGTGAGGCAGGTATTGAGGTCGTGTACATGAGAAGATGAAACATCACAAGGGATAAACGACCTGTCCAAGGTCATATTGCCAGAATGTGGAGGAGTAACTGAGATGCAGACCCTCCCACCCTGTGCCCCACCCCTTCCAGCTCAGGTGTTATCTGAATTCGCATCTCTGTCCATCCCACTTTTAGAAGAAGAAGCTTTTACCTTTGCCAGGCTTGAGAATCGTTTCAATCTCTTGGTCTGTCTTCAGATGGCACTCCTCTGCCCCCTGCCCACATACAACATCGATCATTGTCACTATCTTATCAGGGCTTCCTCCCTAATGTAGGTATATAGTTTTTGTGGTACATTTATACTGCAGATGTAGACACTTGATAGTTTTACCTAAAAGAGGAAAAGAGGAAGGAAAACTTAGAAGAAGGTAGCAAAAGATGAGGAGAAAAATTGCTTACAATAGACTTTACTACTGCATCCATGTGCCCTTTTCTTATCCCTCAGGCTACCATGACAGGAAAGAACATTCTCAGAGATCAGAGCTAAATCTCTCAACTATCACACATATTGAGAACACTCCAGCCAGCCAACCACAGAGGAGGATGACAGGATATTTCAGGGCAATTCCTTTCATGTAAAGCATAGAAGGGCAACAATAAATACAAAGATTAAGATCTATGTGCCAGGCACTTTTAACACATTATTTTATTTAATCCTCACAGAGAAGAAAGAAAGAAAGAAAGAAAGAAAGAAAGAAAGAAAGAAAGAAAGAAAGAAAGAAAGAAAGAAAGAAAGAAAGAAAGAAAGAAAGAGAGAAAGAAAGAGAGAAAGAGAAAGAAAGAAAGAAAAGAAGAAAGAAAGAAAGAAAGAAAGAAAGAAAGAAAGAAAGAAAGAAAGAAAGAAAGAGAGAGAGAAAGAAAGAAAGAAAGAAAGAAAGAAAGAAAAGAAAGAAAGAAAGAAAGAAAGAAAGAAAAATATCCTCACGGTACCTTAAAGTTAGGTACTCTTATCCTCTTATCGTTCTTTTACAGACGCAAAAAATAAGACTTTGCAAGTTAAGTAACTCAATGAAGGCCACACACAGAGATACAACAGAGTCAGGATTCAAACTCAGACTATCAACATCCCCCCCCCCCCATAAGAACAATATTCCACCACCAAAATGAAACCACCACTTGGGCATTTCCCTCTGAGGGTGTTGACTGAAGAAAGCATTATGATCGATATTTGGCATTCTCCCTTTCACAGAGCAGCTGTCCCCAGCATCCCCAGACAACCACCCTCATCTTATTCAACTCTGTTTAGGGGGTTGTAGAAACAGAGGGAACAACAGTCACACAATTTCATCAGCCCGCTGACAGAGGGGTTCTGCTCAAATGAACCACTGGTGGGCACAGACTGGAGAAACCGCCTAGGACAGATTTTCCCCCTTCCTCCCAGTTCTAGGGGACGTACTATTGTGTGTTCCGGGCCCTAAAAGATTTGCAGCATATTACACGTGTCAGTAACATTTGCAGGCTCTTTGTCGGGGTCCAGGACCCCAAAAGACTGAGCCAAAAGCTGGAATTAGTTGGAGAGAACGCTGTTCATTTTCACTAAGCAGGATCTCTAACAGGTGTCAGAAAAACACAGTCTTTGTTGTATCTTCTTTGTGTAGGAACGGGAGGCCTTTCCAGCCGTGTCAGTTTCATGCCAGCTTGGTGGGCCTGCGCCTTTTTAAAAATTCACTTAAAAAAAAAAATAGGGGCGCCTGGGTGGCTCAGATGGTTAGGCGTCTGCCTTCGGCTCAGGTCATGATTCCAGGGTCCTGGGATGGAGCCCCGCATTGGGCTTTCTTCTCAGCAGGGAGCCTGCTTCTCCCTCTCCCTCTGTCTCCCCCCTGCTCATGCTCTCTCTCCGTATCTCTGTGTCTCAAATGAATAAATAAAATCTTTGAAAAATAAATAAATAAATAAAGAGCATGTCCAAGAATAACAAACGAGAAATTTATATCTTCAAAATATGTAGATTTGAGGTTTGTTTTGGAAAAAAAAATGCACAAAGCTCTACTGAGCATCTGTAACAATGATGTATCTACACATTATATGGCCAGCTATCTTTAGTTTGTTTTTATATCCTGTGGAGTGTGACATCTGTGCAAAAATTATGAACTGACTCATATACATGAGGTGCTTATTCAGGGTTTGAAAAATGGGCCTATTCTTCTACAGTCCAATTATTCATGAAGAAATTAGAGAGAAACTTTAAAATCTTGGAATCTTTTTCTTAATTTATTTGTGTGTTACTCGAGTCAGCCTGATCAAGCAGAAACTATCCATAACAAGGGTGAAGGTTTTTCTAAGTGGGTTAATTATATTTATTTTCATGGCCACCAGTCCCTCATTTGCTTTTTATAAATTACTCAGGGCAAGGGGCTAATCTCTGTGATCGCTCTCAATCTAGACTAACAGCTCAACCTTTCACTTGAAGTGGATCTTTTCTATTACAACCCTTTTATGAACCACCTGTAAAAGGAAGGAAGGCTATATCCATGTGGAGATATAGATATATGCATATAAAAATTTATAACTATTCCCTAATCACTCAGATGTGTAGGCTAAGCATCACTTATGATTACTACACAGATACTATTATACAAAGAAGTACATTTATATGGAAAACTAAAGAAAGCTTTTATTATAAGAATAAATGTTCACTGATGCTGAACTCTAACTATCCTATTAATGCAACAATAAGGAGATTCATTCATCTTTGTCAGTCCATATTTAAGCCCCCTTAAGTGTGTCTTCAGGCAACTACGAGAAATTAGATGATTCTCTCTCTCCCTTTGCTATCCTGGCATGAAATTCTATCCCCACTCTCCCTCTTCTGGATTTTCCCTCTACTAAATAAATTTTCAATCAGCATTCCAGCATTGGAATGGAAAATTAATCCATTATTTATGTGAAAATCTTTGCAAATAGCTGTTTGTTCCAACTCTTTTGATATGAGTTGTGGTTAGGGTGGGGGTGGGGTACACAGTGCACACATCCAGAATAACTGATTTCCATCTTCTGGCCAATTCACCTTTGAAAGTCGAGTTCAGGGCGGGGCAGGGGGGGCGGCGGGCAGTGAGTGAGGGAGTAGGAAGTGACAGAGAGGAAGGGAGGAAGAAAACTCATTTTCCTCGAGCACCTACTATGGTCAGACATTGTACATGGTACGTTCACATATATTATCATAAGGGACGACTCCCTCCCAGCTTCTTGGGGTTTGAAGGTTGCTTTGTAACATGAAAGCAACAGAGAGTTGGAAATTTATGAGCTTGGAGTCAAATTTCCCTTCAGTTTCAGGAGCCTCTAAATGTGAGAGTAGACGTGCTCATCTCAGAGACAGGGACTGATCTTCCTAGACCCTGTATCTCCACGGGCCAGAGCTCGTGTTCTCTAGCACCCCAATGAGCAGAAAAACCAACTCCATAACTTTACAAATGAAAGACATACCTTCTTCTCTGCTGTGTTCAAGAAAACTTGTATTTAGCAGCACCATCATCCACAAAGTGTAACCCCCATCACACATCATTTTACCACTGTAGAGTTGTTATATTTTCCAAGATTCCCTTTTCCAGTCTATCGAGGGAGTCGCGTGTTGGCTACTATCTTATCTGTCAGTTAATAGTCTAGCAAGGATTAATGGGAGATAGCCGGTTCCTTTGAAATTTGGAACGAGAGTCTGAGAGATGACTTAGGAATCCAGTGTAGGAGAAGGGTGGATGGCCAGAAAGGAACTCTAAAGAGAAGTAGGTGTGCTGGTTGTGTGCGGGCGAAGGCATGTGTTGATAAACAATCAGTATGGGCTAGTTGTCTACATTTTGCTGAAGTGGCCTACGGAGCAATCGTATAAAAACGCTGAAAAGAAATAAGGCCATGTCGATAGATATTTTTATAAATTCTATTGGCTATTTTGACTTTTAAAAAGTGTCCTAATAATGCATGCAAATTCAGTCTCTCCCACCAAAAAAAGGAACACCATTTCTTGCTCCAATAGGCACTAAGCTTATATCAACTATTTCATGAAAAATCAGTAAAATCAGCAGTGAGAGGAATATGAATATGACTTTTGCTTGCTGGAGAATCCCTCAAAGCCAGACTGCCAAGGAGTGGGCAACAGTGGCTTGTGAAACAATACTCTTTTTGCTTTTTTTTTTTTCCTTCTGTAAATACCTTGTTATAAAAGATTTTTTTTTCAGGTCTCTAAAAATAAGAAAAAATCAAGCCACAGAGACGAGGCCCCTTTAATATTTTGCAAGGGCTGACATCATCATTGTTAATAAGGCATTTATTGGGGACCCACTGAGCATGGTGACATTCCACCTTCCCACCCCCCTTCCCACCATGGTCCCCGCTGGACGCCAGCCTCTCTGTGCAGAGTTAAACGTCTGCGATGCAGCCCTCTTGGTTTATTGTTAATTAACTCGAAGTCTAGATCCCATCCACATACAACTTAAAATACAAATTGTGTGCACTTTGAACATAGTCTTTGAACATTCCTCACTAATTGTTTAAATGATGTGTGGATTTTGTCTCTAGCAGTTGGTTTCACTTTAACCTTTGGACAAATTGAAAACTTTTTTTTTCCGTAAAACTCCATTCCTCTTTGTAGTCTTAATTTTGCACCACAGGGACTGTTTAATAAGCAGTTTGCAGGTAGAAAAGAAAGACCTGATGACCCAATATTCTCTGTTTTCCCCAATGATTAGATGTAGAAAGTAGTCAGAAGAAGAAGAAGAAGAAGAAGAAGAAGAAGAAGAAGAAGAAGAAGAAGAAGAAGAAGAAGAAGAAGAAAACAAAAAGGCAACTGGATTATGATTGGTTACACATCTATAAGAATAATTCCCTGAAGTCGTTAAGGAAGCAATAATGAGAGAAAGTTGTTGCTAAAATTGATTTTAGGTGGAAGCCAGTTTCATTTCCCTAAAAAATCTTTTGTATATTTACTTAGTAATTGGTCATGAAATAATGCTTTAGACAGGCATTTTAGAAAGCATACCTCCTGTTTAATAAATCTGAGACTTTGATAATTATTAATGCACAAATGCCGGCAGAGAGATGCTTTATTCCCCATGTCACAGTACAGCTATTAATGATACTCAAAGGAGTGAAAATTACCATTTCGGAAGTGTCCAAAGCAGTAAACTGGTAAACAAGCCTGCAGTTAGGGCTATGGATGATGTGAATCAACAAGGGTGAAAAGATTTGGTTACTCTGTGTATTAGTGTTAATAGGAATAGATTATAGAGGAATATTTGTGATGTGACCTTCTGTGCACTAATTGAAATAGTATTCAGAGTCAGCATTGGCGTAATCAAGTTAAACACGGAATCATAAATCATCATGAAAAGTGCTGTCACAACTTCCCCGTTAATGCCCTGGACTGCTGGGCAGCCTCGCGAAAATATCTGCTATGCCGATCTTTAGGTTAATAGGAACAGAAATGGCATTTAAAGACTATTTGGATCAAATCTGCTCTGAGGTTGAAAGTGTTCCTCTGTTAATTTACTGGTAATTTGAAGTGATGTAGTTAGGGTTAGAAGGAGCACAGCTGAGCCCCTTATAGCAAAACAAAGGGCTGTGGGAGTTTCTTCTAATATTTATTTAATTGCTTTAGGGTACAATGCTAATCAGTTTTAATATATATGTGTAGTTTCCTTTGTTTCTCAGATATAAAACAGTTGGCAAGTTGATCAAATGCGTATCATTAGCTATATAGCTTCAGGTGATGCATTTGACAATGACAACTTCGGCATCCTTATAAATTTATCAAACAGAAAGGTTTTGTTGTGTATACAAGGAAATATTTCTGACAAGTTAAACTATGATGTGTCCTGAGAAAGAATAAGAATTTACTAGCAATATTTTTCTTATGAACATTTTTTATTGATTGAATAGAATCAAACTAACAGGCTTAAGAAAAACACAGAGGAATTTGTTAAGAAATGATATATACTATTGCCAATAACACCCGGTGTCTCAATGCAGAGGAAGGTTGTGCTAATTTAGCCAGTTACTCATCAGATCATGTAGACAATAAGATGTATGATGCTAAGAAGTAAAGGGCTTGTTTATTATAATTTGCTTCAAATGCTATAAATTAATACAAATTCCAGTGGGCAACTGATAATAGAAATCTTTTCAAAAGTACGAAATTTTACTTCAAATCTGAAAACACCTCAAGTCTACCCAACTTTAAATAATGTATTTAAAACTTAGCAGGCAAGTTAGGTGGATAAATACAGGTCTGTTAGGTAAATAATCCTAGGGGAATAGTTCTTCCTAATTATCGTTCCCATGAGTAGGGAGGGAGTGGAAGAGAGCATTACTCATCTGTAAATACAGTAGGACATTTTTCGTCCCGACAAAAACTTCAAACTTTTCTACCTTTAACAGTACTTAGAACTTTCAATTCATACTCTTAGGAGCCAATCAATTGCTGGCAGTTACAAGAGTACCATATATGTTTTCATACAGTTAGCAAGTATCAGATGTGATTTCTACAATGAAATGACTAAAATCGTGGCTAACAAAATATGTTCACTACTTTTAAGACACGGAGGTATATTTTAGGAAAATTACTTAACAGAACGTTGGAAAAAGTTTCAGTCACCATATTTAAAGGGGGTGTTAGTCATGGTACCATAGGCTGATGATCTCTTTGTATTAATTTCTCTAACAATAAAATGAGCCTGTTGTCATAATTCAGGGAATTATCTGCCCTTTGAAAACAAAGCTGGTTCTACATGAAGTAAATAGGGTGAGAAAAGGAAGGAGGAAACTTCATCACATGTGAGAGATTTTATCTCCTACCCTTCCTTCCTTTGTTACTAGAGATACAAACATGGAGTAGATGTAGTAGCTGATGTTGGTCAACTCCCAATCCATTTGGGACACATCCCTAGTACCACAGGGCTAGATGTGTCCTTAAGGAGTTCATAGAGGATTTGTGGCAGGAGCAGGACTAGAAGCCACTTCTCCAGACTCCTAATCCTGTGGCCTGTCTTCTCCACCATTGTGCCACCCACATCCTGCCTGGATCCATAGCTCTGGCAGTGAATGGGAACCAGAGAGGTGGGATGCCAGAGACAGCCCCCCATGTATCTGGGCGCCCTCTGAATCCATGCATGAGCATCAAACAAGTCCACATCTGACACCAGGTGCAGCCAATTTCACAATGGATTGCAGTCTCCTATGCAGAAAATCTGAAAGGGGGTGGGGGCAGCGACTAAGGACCAGGTGTTTCTCATCTTTTGGAGGCGTGATACCGATCAATACATAAGGCAGTCATATACATGTTTTTAAGGCTTTTTTTTTTCTTATTTATTGCTTTCCATTGTTTTTGGAGAATGGCACACTCTTCTCAATTTCTGATTTTCTTTCTTGTTCATACTTATAATGACCTAATTGAGCCTGGCACATAGTAAGTATGACATAAATACATGTTGAAATTTAAAAGTTACACAGGTTCATTATTTTACATGTCTACTGGATGGCCATAATTTTAGGTTTTTAAGATTTTTGTGCATAGATTTCTTAAATGGTGGGATTTTGAGAAGTAGGAGTGTGAATGGAATTGACATCTAAGTGGAGATGTTCTACTTCAGCGTAACAATTCCACATCTGACACTAATTTTAAAATCTTTTCTCCCAAACGCCTGCTCACTACCTTGGCTTTATAGGCCAACCTGCCATCCGTGAGCATAGCTGCGTGTCTCCTCCACTTGAAGAGCCCCATGAGCATAATATAGTCAGTGGGAGTGCAGGACAGAAAAAATATACACTGCTTTGCACGCAGCCTGAAAATCAAGGCATAAAAGAGGGAAAATAAATCAGTGCGCCCCATTCGGCCTTTGCATGCATAATTCATCAATAGAAATAAGTATCCAAAATGTTTTACCAGTGAGTATAGGACAAGTTACTTTATTTTTCATTAATATCTGAATCGTAGCTCTATCCCAGACAGTTCCAATATAGATCATTTGGACTATGTAAGCTATATATTTCAGATAAATAAATATCAATAAGTTGTTGATTTTAGGATCTATTTATTGTCTTAAAAGTATAGTCCATCTAGTTCTAAGGTTGATCTATAAAACTAAAAATAATGCAAACCATTTAGCTGAAAGATAACCAAAATATTGGTGCCGAAGGTTATGAATGAGAATTAACATTTACTGAGCCTCTGCAGTATTTTGATCACTATAGGAAGCACTATCTCATTTAATCTTCCCAGTCATCCGTGAGATTAGCTCTGTTTTCTCCATTTACAGGGGAAGGTGCTCAGGTCCAGAGAGATGGCGGAACTCACTCATGAGCACACAGGTATTAAATGGTAGGGTCAAGATTTCATCCCATGTTTCTTGGATCTAAAATCAAATTCCTTTGATTACCCCACACTACTTCTCTAATCCGGTTAACAATTATATATATGATAAGCCATATACTTGAAAAGAGTTGCATGTGTATATATACCATGCTAGTAGGTCAATGACTAAAAGGGCAGCAAAAGGGTAAGGCCTAAATCTGAAGTCTATTAGCTACTTACTCCTTCTTTGTTCAGCAAGTTCAACCAGCCCCTTGCAAATATTTACTACATTATAATTCTTCCCTCCGGCCAGAATTCTTTCCTTTTGGCATTTTGGGGTTCAATGAGATGGGTGGAGGGAGTTTGGCCTTCTAGATCGTCTTTTATCTGCCTTAGATTTTCTATTGCAAATCCCAGGCATCCAAAGGGATCACAAACATGCAGAGATTTGCAATAAATAAATATAGAGGGGCAAATATGAGACACAGAATGTTGGGGAGGTTTCCTCTCATAGTATGAAGTACCATTTTCCATTGTTATAAGAGTCCTGAAAACACATATCACCCTTTGGAAAGTTTCTGGCACAGGAGTGCCTCCCCAGGGTTAGGAGAGGAGGAAAGATGGGTGTACTTCACCTTCACTGTCTTAGGCTGGAAGCTCCAGGCCCGGGTTGCCGCTCTGCCCATGACTCCCGCCCAGGGTCCCTGCAGAGGCATCAACACGGCTGAGCCTTACCTGTCCCCCCACAAACCTAGGCTAAAAGAGAAAATTGCAGGTAAATGGATCCTCAACCACCAAAAATCAGATGCAATGCTACATGTGTTTTCTAGATCACAATTTTAAAGATTTGAACTTGTCCCACTACAGATAAAAAAGTTATTACAGAATTCACCATAGGTCCACTTCACCCCATGGTCTTCGAAGAAACCTATAGCTAAACCCTAGCTGACATCTAATATAGTATCTGAACGTCAGCTAAAAAGGTATTGTTGGTCTGAGTAGCATGTAAATTGCATGAAAAACCAAAAGATATACATGAACTATTGCATATTTGACACAGACAAATTTTATCACAGCTAATTATTTAATCCTCAAAAAACTGAACATGCAATTATTCAACTTATGAAATAAATACATTTATATCAACATTGTCAAATGCGCTAGTCTTTTTCCTGGTCTAGTTTTCCAAGATAATTTGTCTCTCTATTCACATTATGAGCTTGCAATGTCTGTACATAAAAAAGCCTAATTGCATTTTTTAACGTTGAATTTTGACATAATGATTATATTCATCTTATGAGATGTTGTCCTACACAGAGTCCTTAAAGATTTTCAAATTAACTTGTTCAATTCTAAAACTCCAAGCATGATTATTTTAGTTGAGAGGCAAAAAATGCTTGAAAGATGAATTAATAAAATTCTATCCCATATATTATCCTACTTGGCAATGAAAGGAGTGCTTATAAGAGAAGGATAAATCTAATTTAACATTATAACTCTTTTAATAATAAAAATATATAGATTCAAAACCTCTGCAGTGACCCTGTCTCACACAGTATAATTCCCTAAAACTTCTAAGTCACTCAATGATAAGAGGCTGATCTAAATGCTTCCACTGCATTAATCAAATACCAGGTCTAATTAAAAGAGCCATGCACAAAGCTTTTTCAAAATGTTGCTCAGGTATTGCAATAATTTCTGATCACCCAAGCCTGGAAGACAAATAATTAGAGCTGCCAGAGCATTCTGATGAGTGATGTCAGCATCTCCAAGTGACCTTCCCTCCACTAATTAATTTTCATCTTAAGAAAAGAGACCCTGTTGTTGCACATTATTAATTGAGTTCACTAAAAGATGCGCCTGATTAATTTTTGTTGATAATACTTGTCATTCTAGGCAGTGGCTGTAATCATTCTATTGGGTTTTATTTTTTTAAGTTGATCTAAGTCCTTTGCAATGTGACTGATATATCTGATACAAAATATCATGCATAAGGGCATATCCTATAATGCGTCTGGGCTATTTTTCACTGTGGTTGTTTGCCAAGGTAAAATGAAATGTCAGAGTGGAGTTTTCGGAGCTGTTGGAAACTGTAAAGGTATCGTTCGCTTTGCGCTCAGAACTTAGTGAGGCCACTAATTCTCAAGTCCCCCCAAAAGATGACTACACCCATCTGGCAGCCTCCTCTTGGGTTTTATGGTGAAATACCCCTTCACCGGAGAAAACGCTGCCATCATCTTACAAGAATTCTTCGTTGCTTTTTTGTTATTATCAAAAGATTTCCTACACCTTCCTTTGTCCTCAAGTGGGAGAGATAGCCGATTAAGTCCTTCCAGCCTTCTGACCCTGTCTGAGAGGCAGAAACTAAGCCCAGAACTTGGATGGTTGCCCTGTTCATTCATAAAATATTAGGATTAGAAAAAATAGAGAGAGAGCTATATTAAAGTATTTATTTCATTAACCTAAAATTAAACAGGAAATTCACTCACACACCTAATGAATGTAAGCTGTACTCTAATATGGGAACATTCGCCTGTCATTGAATTTCAGGACCCCTATTAAAACCATAGTTTGTTTTCAGTGGAACTTTCTAAGTATAGAATTAATTTCTTGGAAAAATATTGTGTTTCAGCTTCTAAATGAAAATATTTCATTTGTATTGGGAAAACGAACTCACAAAGCTTCTTAGATTTTAAAGGGGTCCTGCTAAGCAAATTTTGATGAGTTAGTCTAAGTGAACAAAAAATTTTGTGGATATCCATGCTTAACAATTAAGAGAAAAATGCTTACTGGAATGTCTTTTTGTTTTGCTGAATCTAAAACTCTGTAAAGGATCTTGAGTGTTTTTGAAACAGGCAAGGTTAGGTTTTATTATCCATGCTGTATGCTATTTGCTTAGAAGTTTAAAGGAATTCATAAACATAGTACAGAAGGAAAACGCAACTATGTCTCTTAAATCTCTTTTGAGGTAGCCTTCTCCACTGTGGTAAGCCTGTTTCCCTGTTTTATTTCCCATCGGGTGAATGCAAAATGGCCCGAAGCCATCCTAAATCTAATATCGGAAAAAGTTGCCCGATTGTTTAAGCCAAATTCACACATCTCCATGAGCAGTCTTCAGTGGAGGGAAATGGGACACTGGGTCTCTAATAGCAGAGTTTAGGGTCATTGTTATCCATCAATAAAATGTAAATATCCACCAAGAATTAGGCACTTTGTATATCTTCAGTGAAATCTGGAAGACCTAAAGCTGAGAGATTCTACACCTAGTCATCCCTGAGGAAACAGAAATTGAAAACCCTAAGATTCAGAGGTAAAAGAAATTCTTCTGTGAGCTAAAAGATGGAGTCACAATGCAAAAAAAAAAAAAAAGTAGCATGTATAGACAACCAAACCAGATGTTTCATAAGATATTTTCTTGTCTCTTGTCACAGTATTTTAAAACAGAAAACAACTTTAGACCTCATCTGTCCAACCGCAACATTTCATGTATAAAGAAACTGATTCCCAGAACATTTTGATTAACTGAATAACAAAAGATACAATCCTTTGGATTAAGGAAAGCAGTAGAAAGAACAATGATAAACACTAACTTGTATTTAGTTAAAACATCTTTATTTAAAATCATGAGCAATGCATATTTCTCATGAATTAATACCCAGTTGTTACAGAGAATTGCTGAAGTATCTGTGTGGATCACAACATATGTATTTATCAGTGTTGATATCTTTTTATGCTATGGTACTACTGGGTCTTATGTGTTTATTCTACTGTATCTATTCAGGTTATTTCCTAGGAGGTTAATGGGTAGAACAAAGGGGAGAGAGCTGAAGGGGAAGAAAAAGAAGAGAGGAAAGGAAAATTAAGGAGGGAGAGAAGCACACTATCATTTGGTCACATTCTAATTTTTTCTCCTTATTCTTCCAAATTTTAACTCGCAAACCTGGAAAAGATTGCCTCCATCTGACAGTTTGTGGGTAAGTGTAATGTCTTTCCACCATGAAATTGAGTTCAAATATTAAACAATTAGAAAAAATAAAATTGGGAAGGTTTTATGTTATAATATTCCTCATAAATTCATTTTGTGAAACTTCTGGAAGGCGGTCTTACTGACAGCCAGGCACATCTCAAGAATTGATCATGTATCTCTAAAACAATGTAAATGACACATGTTATGGTATGATTTTTATCAGTGGAGAAAAAATTAAGTCGTTTTCTTTTTAATTTGAAGAAAGCATAATGATCTTGAAGGAGCAAACTTGGACTTTAGGGGAGGAAAGACAAGTAGGTTCTAGGATATCTTCTTGAGGATAATGAAGAGGAAAATGGGGTATTATTGCTCTGAATCTAGGTCAGTTTAGCTGATAGAATACTGAGTCTTAGGAGGGGTCCTTCTTTTGAGTGATGTGATTTAAATCAATATGGAGAGATCATCTCTGGCTAATATATCTGACATTAATTTTCTAATCAGATTTCACCTATAGTCTGTCAGCATTCCTTTCAGAAATCATCAATATTTTCCTTGGATGAATACATCATAATCTTTTTACTTTCTCTTGTGACTTTATTCTGGTTTTAATAATATTGCATTTTCATGATTATATTTAACCAAACCAAAAATTGAAAAAAGCGGCTCTCTGAACTTGGATTCTGACTTTTAACTATGTCATCATTATTGATGTCAAGTGGAGTCTTTGATTTTGTACAAAGAAGACTTAATAGGGTAGATGTCATTGACTAATGTTTGGTCCTAAGATGTATACCTATCTCAGCTAATTAACTTTAATTTTCACTACTGTTTTTATGGACTGAGTTGTCCTCAAGCCATGAATATTTTCCCAATGACTGAATGAATTTAATCTGTAGCCACAATATGTGTGAACATGGCATCTCCAGACACCTGAAGGCATTCACATCTATATTCAATGTGAAAGATTTGCAAGCAGTGGGGCTCAGAGGATTGTGTGTAAGATCTGGGGTTAGATTAATTTTGAGAGTCAGTATGGCCAAAAAACAAAAAAATATTCTGTGAGATTTGGAGTCAAACAACCTTTGGTTGGCATCTTCTTTCTCAGAGAAGTTACTTACACTCTCTGAAACTCAATTTCTGTATCAATAAAATATAAATACATTTTACATCTCCCTTGCAGGATTGAGAGGAAATAAACAAAATAATGAATGCAAAAGCATCCAACCGAGCGCCTGACACACTGTAGGAGCTCAATAAAAGTTATTTTACTCCCAATCTAGGTTTATTAGGTCACTTTATCTAAGGAAAGATTCTGCACCCCAACTTTCTTAACTTTGTTCTTCACACTGCTTTCCCCTCTCAAGCAAAGGTAACACAAAGAAATTGAATTCTCTGGAATCATAGCCGAGCCCAACAAAGTGAGCCTACTGGTCAACCTAAGAAGTGCAGCTTCTAAGACTGATCAGTGTTACATGATGGTGGTAGAATCCCGGAGATGTAGGGCAAAGTTAAAAAACCTTACTCGAGATCAAATATGTTGGAGAGTTTGAAATCATATTATCAAGAAATATTTCATATTCAGCAAATATAAGAGCGGTTGCTCAGTTTTTGAGATGCAAAGAGGATAGGGAAAGAAAAGCCATTGGCAGTGAAATTTAAAGTAATAATCTGACTGTTTTTTCAACCTGATTTGGAAAAAAGAGTTTTAAAGCTTAAAAGGCTGGCAAGCATCATGATGATCTATGGTAGTTTAACTTCTTAAATGGAGTTTCACAGACCTTACTAAATTTTGACAAATCTCACATCATTTAATTTTTTAAGAAGTGTGTTTGACCCAAAGTTTTTGAAATACCTTTATATTTGACCTAGAAGGCACCTTCAGCTTAGCCTCTTTTAAAGATACTTTTGACAGAAAGTTAGCTTTGGCTAGTAGCCACACCACCATAAGTTTTGACCTTGAGTGCACTCCAATTTCTGGTAGTATTTGAATAAGTGACTTTTAGGTGAAAGTAAGAGATCAGGAAATAAAGTACCAGAGTTATCAGGATTGATTTTTATTATTTATTTTCCATTAATTGCCTGTGCACTACCCCTTCCCCTCCGATTTAATACTTTCTGAAAATTTCCTTCAGTTGTAGGTCATTAACAGTAATTTTAATGTAGGTCATGTCTTATTATAACAAATTCCAAAGACTTGTCTGGACAAAGTGATAGAATGGAAAGAGCTTTGGGCTTGGAGTAAGAATGCCTGCCTTCCCATCCTGGTTCTGCCACTAACTAGTTGAATGAACTATCTTTGCCTTGGATGAGATGATGATCATCAGCTCTCCAATCTCAAAGGGCCTTTACAAGGGTTGAAAAAAGTTCTTGCCTGTGAAAGCGTATAGAATCCTGTAAAATATTGCACACATAAATCATTACACTAATTAAATTATGTATTTGATTTATGTTCTTGAAAATTTGAGGATCAAATATGGTTTCAATAAATGACTCTTGGAAATAATTTCATCTTAAATATATAACTGAAATAAAAATATTTGTATTCATAGAATTTAGGCTATAAAATTGAAGGCTGCAATTCCTAAAGTAATTATAGTCTATAAAGTTAACCCTATAATAGTAAGAGCCTCCTAATAGGTCATGCTACTTCTACCCTTGTCCACTTAGAGTCTATTTTCAACATCTGCCCAAAGGATCCTTTCAAATCATAAGTCAGATCATTTCACTCCCCTATGCAAATCTGTCTGATGACTCCCTTGTCACTCAGATTAAAAGCTAAAGTGTTTACAAAGGCCAAAAGGACTTAATACATTTGGGTCCACTGTTAACTCTCTGACCTTATTTGCTACTGAATTCCCCAGTTCCACATTCCCTCCTTGGGATTTCTGTGTTGTCTGTTCCCTCCATCTGGAACACTTTTCTGCCTGATGTGGCTGACTCACTGATGGAATTCAAGTCTGTTCAAATGTCATCTCCCCAATTAGACCTACTCTGACCACTCTATTTAAGACTATACTCCTTCTCCACATACTCAATACACTTACTCTGTTCTAATTTTTCTTTTTTCTGTAACACAAATCATCTTCCAACATACTATATAATTTGCATATTCATCATGTTTATTGTTTGCCTCCAGCCACCATAATGTAAACTCCACTAGGGAAAGGATTTCATTTGTTTTGTTCAGTGGTATAACCCACGTATTTCAAACAGCGCCTGGGCGATACGGTAAGTACTCAAAAAAGTACTCATTGAAAGAATGAATGATATAATGATGATACCACATAAACCTTTGTTGTTGGGTATGCTGACTTCTGTGGCCCATTGTTGTGATCGACTGCAAGCATTTACAGAATATATGCAATCCAAAAAAGGGTGAGAAATGTGGCCATAAAAAGAGAATGAAACTACCCAGCTCTTCTAGACACAGAATCCATGACCTTGGAATCTCTTTATACATTTTTGAACCAATGGTCTTAGCAGGATTTTCTTTGTCCTAAGTCTATAGAACATGACAACATTAATCTCTTAGTAAATTTGCATAAAATTTGCAAATATAATTTCATGATCTGTAAAACCAAAATCAAAGTATAATATAGCAATTTCATTGACTTAATCTTCCAGAATCCTATCAAGAAAGTAATCAGATTTTATCATTATTTATTCTTTTTTAAATAGTTGGTGCTCATCATTCTGCTATTATTATCTAGAGGTGGATTAGTAATTTTCCCCCTCCATATTTATTTTAATGTTCTAGTTGAAATTAAACTAATTAAATCTAGTACCTAGAATTACTTGACTCTTCCATCTTATAAACCCATAATACTTTGCTTTTTAATTTATACTTAGAAATCTAAAGTTTCATACTGGTTCTTCAAACCCAATCTGTATTGGCTCAATAGTTCTACTGCTTGGGCATCTTCTACAGGTGGGCAAGTTAATGTCTATAATTAGAGCTGTGTCATCCCTCCCTTCATTAACGTGGTGATTTCAGTGGTGGCAACTGTGGTCTTTGGTTTACTATTGCTAGGGTCAGTCTTCCTTTCCAATTTGCTTTGGTTCTGTCTCCAAATTTCCAATGTGAAACCAAAGAACTCAATCTGAGCAGATCATTGTATATACTGATGAGAATGGAGCCAAAGAACCGGAGACAGTCTTATCAACAAGGTCATGACCCCTACCATTAGCAACATTGGACCTCTTACTACCATACAAGAATATGAAATCCATTTGTGCAGTCATGTGCCACGAAAGTTAGAATTTATTAATTCAATCACTCAGTGGCTTATTTTTAAATACTTTGGCTTTTTTGAGGGCGTGGGGAGGGTGGTTGGCTGAGCAACAGGAGTGCCAAAGGGTTACTAAACACATTTTCTAAAGATTTTCATTTTTCTTACTTGTAATCTAAAACTTGAAATTTCTCCTGTTTCTCTTTTGTCTTCACTAACTGTGACTCCCTCAAACGTAATGCACTCTCTTTGGTTTTTAGGGGAATTGAAATATTTATCAAAATTGAAATGAAAGATAAACTTAAATCTACCTCACTAGATGGCGACTATATGTCATATGTGAAGAAAACTGAAGTATCAAACCTCCTTAGTCTGTGTAAGCAGGACTTTAAAGATTTCTTTTTTTAAACAACACAGATCCTATAGTGTTTCTCTCTTCTTTTGTTCTGTGTATAACCCTGGCTGTCTTCTATAGCTTCAAGCATGATTATAAAACATCATTCCATAAATTTGTTTCCTGAAATTTCTCCATTCCCCTCATTAGTCTTTAAAGTTGCATTATTTGCTTCCTTACCAGAATATATTTCTCTAGAAACATTATATGGATATTATCCAGGTGTGTTAACTCCAGGGTTTTGGCTATTGTCCAGCTTGAACAATTAGTTAAAATTCTCTTTTAGTTTTAACCAGATGTTATAGTCCTCATTTCCTGACCTAAAAGGCTCTTTCAAATCATGAAGAACTTTTAAATACTTGTCCCCTTCTCTTTCGGAGCTAGCTGCACCTTAGTGCTAACTTAATATGGTCTGATATTCAGTATGTACCTATAATTAGTGAGGTTTATACCACATTTGGAATAAATCAGGCTTAAAAAATACTTTAAATATGAGAAGGCAAGCATTAATTAACAAGGACTTACTTTATATATTTTTTACTTTAAATCTCCTCTTGCCATGGTTTTTAGTTGACATTTTAATTACTGAAGAGATCGGTACATTTCTAAATTTCAGGTAATTTCATCTATTCCGTGAGACTATAATCTTCCTGATGATAATGCCTCCTAGCCATTTTGCCTCTTATCTAGGGCCCAGTCAATGCTGCTGATGCTGTAAGTCCCCAATTTATATTTACGAACTTGTAGTACGATGCATGTTTATGTATTTTCATATTTGAGGAATCTTGAAAAGCCACCGGCACAGTTGAATTATTTTTTTTAGCCCTAATAAACAATATTAGTCATCCATGATCACAACCATTTAATCTATTTTTTCTCTTAGTGTTTTATTTCCTGTATTTAGTTAGCTCCTTACAGACCTTAGGGGGGCCAAATTAAGGTAACTTGTCCTCGCTTGTCATTGATCACTGAAATTACCCAAAAGAGTAGCTGCCAGGGGACAGGGACAGTTGATGGGCCAAGGAAGACCCTCCCAGTTCTCAGGTCTGAACAGCCAGAAACAAGGGTGCTGGGTTGGACAGAGGAAAGGGAGTAAACAAAACATTTTTCTTAAAGTCCAATCAACTGATTTGGAGAAAATCCTAAAGATGTGTGGTGTGTGCAATAGGCATCTGAGAGAAAATATTGGCCAGAAGCTCTGCTTAACCACCCCTGTTTCTTACCTCTAGCAAATATTGAAACCAAATGCTTAGGTCTTTTAAATACAGCCCTTAAGTTGGTGGTGTTCTGAGTTTAGATAAAAGTGAGTTCAATATTTCTTTATTATTTTAATGGTATAACAAGAATGGTGTATCACTTTGACTTTATAAAGAGTTCAAAGTTACTATGCAAGCACTCTTCCATTAATCTTTTAAATATATTTGCTGGATGAGCAGCCAACATCATCCTGCCTAAACAGATAAGAAAATGGAGAGCTGGTGATAAGGTGACTTGTTTAAAGCCTCGCAACAAATCAGGGAAAGAGATGGAGCTCAAGGTCCCACCCCTGCCCTGGGCCGCGGGAGCCTCTACTGCACATGGTCCCGAGAAGAGCCATAAGCCGATGCTTGGGAGTTGCAAATCATTTGATAAGAGGGCCTCATTCTGATCACTTCTGGGATGTTCAAAAGAGAACTCCACAAGTGAAGTATCTGCAAAGCTCAAGAGAATTCCACAAGAAATGTTTTTTTTGTTTTTTGTTTTTTGTGGGGTTTTTTGTCATATTATCAGTATTTTGAGTTGTATCCCTCTCATGGCATCAGCTTTTAGCTATCTGGAGAATAATTATCCATTTGTGGTTATCAAGGCCCCTTTCTTCTCCCTGCTTCCTGCCTTTGGGCCATTTCACTGCTCATTAATATTTGCATCAGAGGCTAGATCCGCTGCTTTGCTATGCTGGTGAGTCTAGTGAGAGATTTGGTGGGCAAAGAGACAGAAACCCTGGCATTCTGTGTAAAACTTAGTGCTTCTCTTAAGGTTTAATCCACCCATATTAGACTAGGCAGTTGAACTCAATAACAAATGATAACGTCGCTCATTTGTCAGGGGAAGGTCCACTCCTTTTTGTCTTTGACTCTGCGTATCTACTTGTCTCTAATTCTATACTTGATGCTTATTATCACAGATAATTGAAATTTGACAAAAGACACAATCATCGGTGTATGGATTTTGGCAACGTTCACGTTTTTAAACTCTGCGTTTCCCACCCCTAGTAAAGAAACCTCAATAAATACAGCTTCCATGTATTAAGGAATAAACGGAACGTGCGCTTGTTCCGTGTTCTCTGCGGGTCGGTAGATAAAATATAGCCATCAGCACCCTGCCACCACCACCACCCCTCGCCCCGTCAAGGATTCCCCCTGCTTAAAGAGCCAGTGCTGGTGGGGACAGATTAGTAAGAAGTCGTGATTGCCTCATGAATCAGGGTGAAGCTGCTCACAGGTGCCACTCGGTTTGATCTTCCTGGCCACTCTGGGAGGTTATATATCTTTTGTGATTATCACTCACAAGGATATCCTTGAAGGAAAATGAGGCCGCCTCACCAGAACCCAACGAAATGAGACAAACAAAAAGGAATAGAGGCAGTAGAAGAGGAAGACAACAGAGAGGATTCTCTGAGAGTCTCCGCAAATAAAATGGAGTATGTTGGTGAATTCCCTTCACTGCCACTCAAAGCCCTATTCCTAGAGCTATGCTGACCGCATCAAAACAATGCTGCTGCATAAGCAAGGGAATAAACAAAGCAAAGACCCATTAGCTCTGTTTCCATTAGACACGCAGAGGGTAAAAAAAAAAAAAAATCAATAGCAGGCAAACAGAAGATAAAATTGATAGGAAAGAAATGTTAATTTTAGAGCTTTAAAACGAGGCATTACAAACAATGGCATGCAATAAAACCTGAAAAACTATTTTTAAAACTTTCAAAATCATTTACATGGGGAAAAAGAATTCTAGCAGGAACATATATATACAGCATATTAAACTTTAGTGCATTTTTAATGACTTGTCTTAAACAAATTATGCATGAGATAGATTACACATCCCTCACCCACTTAACAAAAAGGCATACGCAGGAACAAAAAACAAAACCAGGTGGCTTTTAAAAAGAAATTAAGTGTATACTTGGTGACTGATTGGGAGAAATGCCAAGTGATGTGAAGGATCTCATAGAATAGAGTTCTCTTGAAAGAAGTTAGATCGATGGGCTTTTCAGCCCAGACTGTAGGCAGAACAGTACAAATGAGAGCAGTCTCCACTTTTGGATTCCCTCCTGTAAATGCCCTCAGCAGACACGGTAGGGGAGCAGAAAGAATAGGAACTCTGGGATAAAAAGTCTTAGGTTTCATTCCCAGCACCCTGACTCGTTAACTGTGCACACTTGGACAAGTACTTCACCTGCCCTGCTTTTCTTCATCTGCAAGATGGAGAGCACAGTAATAATGATGCCTTGGAGTGAGACCCCAGCCTCGGTATTTTTAAAGACCCCAGCTTATCGGTATGGTTCAAAACCATTGGTCAAGAGCATTGCTTCTCAAACTTGAGGGTGCATCTGGATCTGCAAGAGTTTGTTAAAACACCAAAGGCTGAGCCCCACCCTTCGAGTTTCTGAATCAGTAGATCTGGGGTAGAGGAGGAGAATTTGTATTTCTAACAGTTAACCAGGGAATTCTGATGCAGCCGGTATGGGAGTCACATTTGAGAACTTCCAATCAAGCCTCATGATTCCGTGGTCCACATACCAGCAGGGTCAGCATCACCCCAGAGCATATTAGTCATGGAGACCCACTGAGACTTTGCTGGCAAGGCTGGTCCATCCTGCTAAACCAGAACTGGCATTTCACAAGATCTCCAGGCGATTTGTATGCCCATTAAAGTTTGAGAAGCTCTGCTCTAGAGCATCTTCGAAGGTAATGGATCCATTAAAAGAGTGTGCAAATCTGCCAGAGGGTGCTTTAAGAAGAGCCCCAATCGAAACAAACAAACAAAAAAATCCAGGTTCTTGGCATTGTCATTTCCCCCCAAGAAGTCCTGTTTGTGAAACTGACAACATACACCCCTTGGAAGCAGCTGTTCTCATCAGGCAAGGGGCTTACTCCCACGGGGGCAGGTGCTAGGCGGCTGGATGCCAGACCCACCCGGGAGGCAGGGATGAACAATGCTACAGTATCTTTCCACGATTAACACGGATTTTGGTTCCTTAGAGGATGATCTCTTCGGTCCTTCCTTGTTCTTTTTTCCTACCAACCCAAGGAGACTTTCCTTGTATTTCCCACGGAGGTGCTTGTTTCCTATCTATGAACTCGGTGGTGATATGAATTTTGGTCAGAAGCAAAGCAAGCTGCAAACGCCAAGTGCATTTCCATTAGGGAGTTCCTTTAGGCTAAAGAGTCAGCGGGTTAAGTGTCAATGATCTAATATCAACCCAGCATCACAACAACCCCTTCATTCAAAGAAGGCTTTCCATTATGGGGAATACAAATCTGAGCGCCAGCTTCACATTTGTGAGATTTATACGACCATTCAGAGAAATTCTTCTTGTAGTTCCTCTGATAACATCACTGGCAATACAAAGCTGAATGGTTCAAATCAGATTTCATCTCTACTATGCAGTGGTTTAGTGTTTGAGGATGAACTTACAGACTATTAAATTTATAAAAACAAAGACAAATATACAACATAAAACAATTCGAGTCCAAGAGCCTTATATTAGCTTTAGGAAAAGAATAGCTACCAAAAGAAAAAGGCAATGAAGATTAAATCTTTTAAGATTCAATTTGTCTATTCTGCCATAGAAGGCCTAACCTCGCTGGAGACTTAGAATTATGACTTTATTTTAGTCCACAACCAAGCAAGGCAGCAGATATCATTTCAATGATAAGTTTTTACAGTGAAATCAATGAGAAAATATTCTGATTTTCAGAACTACCCCTCACAAGTGATATTAATAATGTAACTATTATAGCAATAATATATATATATTATGTTAACAATGTAAACATAAAAACATATGGACTTTTTAAGTTTTCATATATGATTTCTTTCTTAAAGGTGAAGACATAGTGAAAAACGAGTAAGCAAACCATTAGAACATAGGAGATGTTTTGGACAAAATTATTTTTCAGCCTTACAGTCTGTCTTCCTTCTTATCAACTTTAAAAAGAGAAAAGATAGTATCTCTCTCACACAAATAAATCAGAACTCAAAGCACTGTCTCCCTCGCAGGAGAATGCCTTCTTCTTCCAATAGTGCTACCTTCACTAATAAAACATTTCTGTCCTTTTTTTTTTTTTTCCTTGATGCTAGTTTGCTGCTGCATTTAGATTTCTCTTAGCTTTTTAGGACTTAAAGAATTCATTTTTCTTTTGCAAGTGATGGAAATTTTTCTGCTCTCTCCTTTCAGGCTTGCCTTTATTAACAAATAGCATTGCATAACCCACCACCTACCTGTGGAAAAAGGTGTGGTCCTTCCAACTGAGCCATGTGTAGAACTTAGCAGCTCAGTTATCCGATTTGATTTGTGTTCTACCCATTTATCCCTGCATCAAGGAATGGTTCATCTAAAAGATACCATACACATTTGAAAATATTCCTATTTATGCATTAAACCGAGGCTTTAGGAATGATGCCTTGGTGTTTCCCCCGGGGAGTCCTCCAGGAAGAATGTAGGAATGTTAAATGTTGTTGAATTTGTGTTGCCCTAACAAACAAAATCTCCTAGGCCACATTTTTTTTTTTTAATACAGTAGCCTAAGTGCCTTTTCTCAGGCATCTGGAGACAAGGGAAGTTCAGAACGGAGTCTACACCTCAACTAGATGGTAACAGCTTGAGGGCAGGAGCCCTGCACGCTTGCCATCATCAGCTGCCAGGGCCTGCAACAGTAGACACTGCCTGCTGCGTGGGTGGAGTGGGCGAGCAAAACTCGTCCCACCTGTAACTGCTGTGTATAACCTTCTCCCAGGCTATAAACCGCTTTGTTCCACAAAGAACAGAGCTGCTTCTTGCTAGTAATGTACCAAATGGACACTGGATGAGACCCTTGTCCAAGCAACAAGAGGTTCTGAACTTTGGATCTGTTAACTTTTGCTTCTGTTAACGTGGGCTAGGACGTTTAGCTTTCTGAAGGCAGGTCCTTTGTAAACCCCACCGGACCTCGCCCGGAGCTTGGCACATAGTAGTTGTTTGTTAAATTAAACTGAATTGACTTAGTAAAAGTCATTTAGTGTTGACGAAAATAAATAACATTAACGCACCGCTCTAAAGCTTACTCATTAGAATCACCCTATTTCAAACCTTCCTTGCAAATTTTATAGTGAGGTTTTTTTTGACAAGGTAATGCATGCAGAGGATACAAAATTCAAAAAGTTATAAAAGGCCATCCAGTGAGGAGTAGGCCTCCCGCTCTGACTCGCAGGTACTCAGCACTCATTGTGGGAGGGAAAAGCTGAACACTGACCTTTTTATAAAAGCAAGTATTTGCTGCTGGTGGTTGTTTTTAAGTACCACCAGAAAAAGAATGGTTTTTCCTTTGGCACTTTAATCCCCCACTTGTTCTTGGCCTTTTCCGATCTGGAAAATAATTTCTCCTGTAAGATAAATAAACCCAGGACGCCACCTGAAATCTGCACACAGTATTAGTAAGGCTGACGGTAGCTGGTCTAAAAGCCATCCGCCTGAGACCCAAGGGCCCCCCTGTGCTTCCCACTCTGCGGGCCACAAGAGTCATCTTGCCAACGGCACCGTCAAGGGAGGCTCTTACCTGTATCACCTGTGACCAAAGTCTGCATCGAAGGGGTCCTGCGTTTCCAAGGTTATTTCTCAAAGATATTCCAACAGTCAAGCCGTAGTTTTAAGAAAGCAGTGAGGAGATTGCAGCTTTTTCTCATCTGGCGGGTAGAGATAAACCACTCCGAGTAAGAATAAAGATGGAGGATTAAGATCCACAGAGCATTTATACTATAGCATTTCCCGACGTGTCACCTCTCCCACTCTTGTTTTTTGCTTGTTTGGCTTTGCTTTGCTTTGTTTTGTGAGGTGACGTGGACTTTTCGCTTATATATAGGAGCATAGTAACTTCACTAGAGCGCAGAAGAAAATGTATGTTCTTGTGTGCTACGTAAACGCAAACGAGAAATGCGTTTCAGCCCTATAGGAAAACAGTAACCTTACTACACCCTTTGCGGTTTTACATTACATTCTAGTGACTTCGGAGACATTCTCCAACATTTTTGATATGTTGAGCAACCTTTACCCTAAAATGATTTTAAGGAAGGAAAAGAGTTAACATTAAAAAATGCATTTTGGAGACAATGACAAACGTATCCTATGAAGAATTATGAAATGTTCCATATTGTGTCTGTCTCTTTGACACCCATCCGTAATGCTGGCTTTGACCAGCAGTCATCATCGTGTAGGCATTCGATGAGCATTCAATTGTCTGGATATTTTTTAGGAACCCGAGATTTCTCAGGTAATACATCATGTTAAGTTTAAATGAGAGAATACTACAAGCAGATCATCTCAGGCATTGTGAGTTTGCAAATCAGTTCTCCAACTCAGGGTGCTGTTCTGTTCTCTGAGCAGTTGGTGCAAAATGGTACATAATGTGAACAATCACCTACTAAATCTTGCAAGCACATGCCTAACGCTGATTTCTCCAAAATTCGTGATAACGCATACTATGTATTAGAAGGTAAAACAGAGCCCTTAATGTTCCCCTAAGGATGTCTCTTTTTCTTCTTTCTCTCCAATAGCAGTGATCTTTGCTTTAGGTTGCCTAGCCTAAAAACGTTTTATAAATTATTTCAATTTTGAGAAAGTGAATCAGATTTAATCCAAAAAGGAAAAAGAGAAATAGTAGCATTTACACATTTCTGGAAGCTGGCAGCAAGATAAATCCAATGTGACAAATCTCTGTGGGCTATTAAGTGGATTTTGTTATGGAAAGCACACATAAGGCATGCCTAATGAGAATGTAGGGTGCTGGGTTTTGAGAAATGGGCCATTATTTATGAATTCTAGGTGATATCCAAAAGAAATACATTTAAGGGTTTAAACACTGATCTCTCCAGGCCCCAGACTTGGCTGTAGGCATTACTCAAAACTGAAAATATGGCACATATGTGATCCTACAGTTAACCACACATTTTATAGGACAATCCATAAGTCCCCAAAGCCTCTGGGCTTTTCATTTTACTAAACAAGATCCTAATCTGGGATTGTTGAGGAGAAAATCTGTACCATCTATGGAAAGAGCTCTCTCCTAGGAGTCAGAAATTTGGGATTCAAATCCTGTTCCAGACCCCAGTTTCTTAATCTATAAAACAGGATGATAATACCTGCCTTGCCCCCTTCATAATGTCTTTGTGAGGTTCAATGAGATAATGCTTTGGGAAGAGATTGTGAAGTGTGAGCGCTTTAGACATGTAATGTGTCAGTGTTTTTAATACCTGGGAAATCATCATGACCACTCAGAATTTCCTCTATGTCGATATCAACTCATGACCGGAATCTGGATGCGCAAGCTCCTCCTCCAGTTCGGGAGAATTACCCAATCCAATTTCTTTGCAGTGAAGTCCACAAGAGCAGAGTTGCCAGGAGCTAATCACATTAATGTAGAAGCTTTACTCTCTTTCACCAGATTGTGTGCAATGTGGGCCCGGATCCTGATTTGTTCATTTCTGCATCCCAAGCATCCGGCAGAGTTAATGCTCATCAGATACCTGTGAATGGAGTAAAATGAATGAGGTGTCTGCTATAGGCAGAGGCCTATGTTAAGCATTTTGACAGATATATGAGTTAGAGTTCAAACAGAGAAGAAGAACCACCAGGAAATATATACGTAGGAAGAGATTTATTATAGGGCTTTGGCTCTACTCAGTTGTGGGAGCTGGTTAAACAGTACATGAAGGCTGTGGCTTTTGTGTTTGGTGCTGAAGCCTGAAGTCAGCAGGGCAGGCGGTCATGGCCATGAAGAGGGGAAATGAGGACAAGATGGAACCGCGCAAGGATCATTAGAATCTGCAAAGGTGGACCAGAACCTGCTTCAGTGCTTTACCCCCTCTGAGACCCCACCTCTGATGATGAGGATGTTCTACAAGTGAAGCTTAGGTTCTTCATCAGGGAGCTAAACACACACCTGGCCCAGGGGTGTGAGAAGCTGAAGGAGGAGATCCAGCAGGCCCAGATGCTGACCCATGCCAACCAGGTGAGCCAACAGATAGATGGGTAACAACTTTCATGAAATGCAGTGGCACCACGTGCCCTGTATAGATTTTCCAACTCCGAGAAATATGGCTGCAGTTTCACCAGCATCTTCCCAATGTCACTCCAGATGTCTCTCGAGGTCCTTGAATTCTGCGGAGAAGAGAATTCTGGGAAACAAGTGTTGAGCATCTGCTAGTTGCCGGGCACTTTGTGTACTCATCAGAACCCTACAGCTCTGCAGAATGATTAGTTTCCCTGTTCCATCGATGAACTCTCTAAAATCCCTTATGTAACATCCTTGGGGCTTCAAATGCACCCTCCTCCAGGCCTGTGGTACAGGCCCTTTTCCTACACTTGTACCTACAGAGTGGCCAGAGCATTAGCACATGTCGTCAGCTGGCTTGGAGCATTCATCAGGGCCACCCTGAGGAAAACTTACAACATCTAGAGCTTCTTTCAGTTTCCCCTATCCTCAACGGCAACATAGATACAGAGCTGACATTTTTTCACATTGTCCCTTCAATGTCACTTAAAGAGGACCGGGGGGAAGGAAATGAGAACGGCGGAGAAGACCCCCTTGGAGAGTGGGAGGAGGTGGGGGAAAGCTGATGGAGCCCTCTCAGCCGGCACCCTTGAAGTTCAGCTTAGATCTCCCACCTCAAATGTTCCCGTGTGCGCTCGACAAAGATGTCATGGGGAGCCCCCATGTGCCTGGATGGCCCGACTGTGACATTCCGAAGACATTTGTTCCTTACCTGCGGGCCTCCTGAAAACGAGATCACCTTCCTGAGTATCACAGCATCATACCAGGTCCATTTGATAACTCCTGGTTTCTTAAAAGTGCATCTGCTCAAACATCCATTTCCGGTAGTTATGCCTCTTTCGGGCATAGTCCTCCGGCATCTCCTCAGGCTAGAAGCTCCACTGTAAGTCGTATCTCATTTCATCACAGAGGATCTTTAAAGTTTGATTCTGAGGATGAAGACAGAGAAGTCACCTGTGCCTTGGGAAGAGAAATACATGAATCTGCATTTGAGGTTTCGAGGTTTGAGAAAACTTTTATATTTTAGAATATGTTTCATAGATTATGTGTACAAATAATGTTACGAAGAGTGTTAAGTTTTGAAGTCTTTCAAATACTTAAATATAAATGCTAAGAAAATCAACTAAAATGTAAGTCGCATTTTGTATGTCTCTCTTTGTTATTAATTGTGTGCATAAGCTGAGTGAGGGATAGAATCAGTTCTATTTCATTGTAGAATTAGCATGTCTTCCTTGTATCCAAGGCAGGCCTTAGGCAAATTGGGAAGTAGAGGAAGTTGAATATTTCAGAGCCTTTCAAACCTGCATCCTGCCAGAAGGTATTCTAGAACCCATTGGCCAGAAACTTCCAAACACAAAATTAATTTTTCCTGTGCCCATTAATTTCTCTCTGTCTGTAACACCAAAAAAAAAAAAAAAGAATTAATACATTTGTGTACCAGAATTAACAATGACCAAGTCTCGTAGCACAAATTTCATTTTATAGGGACCTTCAAAATCTTAAAAAGTGACTGATAGAGGGTTTTCAAAATTTTCCAGAGGGCAAATGGGGAAGATATTTTGTTAAAGAGGTCAAGGAGAGTCAATCACAGCCAAAAAGGGAATTTGCATTTTTAATTAAAGAAAGATGGAAATTATACAGAAAAATATTGTGGTCGTAAAGTAAATAAAATGCTGCTCATGGCAAAATGCACTTTTATGTCATTCTCCTTTAGGTAAAACATTATTTCCATGCAGTAACATATTTTTAGGAGAGTAGAAATCACCTTTTCCATCTCTCTTCCTATTTTCACATTAGAGTTTTTTCCAAGTTCGTTAAAATGAAAGAATGACAGTAGATTTCTTATCAACAGCTTGTTCCAACAGATACAATACATGGGTTGGGGATCAAAAAGAGCATGAGAAGCATTTCTGCCAACATTGTAGAAAATATTGAACATCTGCTATATCTGGGATCCTGGGAGTTGTAATTATAATTTTTTGAAATCTGTACACAAGAGTTATAAATATTAGAACTGTAGCCTGTGAAAGCCATGAAATATTTAACTTGTTTGGCAGGCTTAGGCAAAACTCATAAACTTAATTTAAGCAAGCCAAACACTATAGTTTCACCAATTTTACATCTTTCATGTCATTAGTTAGATAAATTAAAGCAAACTATAAAACAGCCTAGAGATTGCTGACTCGAAGTCCTAAGGGTACACCAAAAGAAAAAAGAAAAAAAAGTGCATTTTGCAAACTAACTCATTTTATTGTTGGTTTACCTTTCCCAGTTATTCACACTTGTCAAAGACTCTGGTTAGCGGACAGGGCGATTTGCTGTTAAGAAATGGCTTCAGGGTAAGTAAAGAGAAAAGCAGACGTCAGGCATCTTAAGCAGGTTCACAACAGCCACAGAAAGTACCAGAGGCCACTGGTGATTTCCACAAGCGTCGATTCAATCCGTCAAAACTCCATATGCCACCCCGGGTGAAAGCCTTTCAAACCTGAAAACAAAGCCCTGGTAAGTAGCTCTGTGCTGCTACACTGGGTGAGCTGAGAGGCAAAGGAGCAGAGAGGAACCAGGGTTCCCTCTCGTTAGCTCTTAGGCCGAGCGGCGGAAAGGCATATGGGCTGGAATATTCTGCTATGGCCACCTTATATGAGCCTTTTAGATCGAACACATGACAGCGATAACCAAGCCGACTTCACTGCCTATTTTTAAGCTAAAAGTACTGTAGGGTTAGCTTCAACACGTCCTCATTTCCATCCCCTCTTCCCTTCCTCCACTTATGTTCCCCAGTAAGAAACTAATGGTAAGAATCTTCACATTATAGATTTTGCATGAATATAACATTGCACAACAGTGCTACCATTTATTTAACAGCACTTTATTTATAGGATCTCTTTTTGCCACTGAACCTCACAGCAATCCTGTTTATGACTGTGGGGAAGTGACTTTTACAAATTAAAAAAATAAACAGCCACAGGAAAGCTGTGAGATGTG
Organism: Neomonachus schauinslandi; assembly: GCF_002201575.2. NCBI lineage: Eukaryota > Metazoa > Chordata > Mammalia > Carnivora > Phocidae > Neomonachus > Neomonachus schauinslandi. Next base: position 34,231,721 of record NC_058405.1, on the reverse strand, counting down.
CCCACGCAGGATGGCTGACATGTCCTGAGCCTGGCCCTGAGGTGTCCTGAGGCTTGGCCCGGCCCTCCGGTCACAAGGGAGGCAGCTGATTCACAGAAAATCTGCTCCACGGGAGTCTAAAGCAGGACCGAGCGGAGGGGCTCCAAGTCCAGAGTCCTGCTGGTGGCGTTTCCAGGACTCACGGCTTCCCTCCTCCTGGCCCTTCTCTACGCCCTGGTGCTTTTTAGATTCAGTATCTCTATTAAAACTTCCTACTCCTCTTTCCCTGCCTTGTCTCTCTCTCTTAACCCCTACAAAGGACTGAAACTGGCTGTCAGCTCTGGGGCTTGCCACAGTCATAGCAGCCTTTGTTAACAAGTTAAGAATCTACAGGAATCCCCTCTTTGCTGTCTCTACACTCTGTACATGAGAGCAATCAAATGGATCAGCTGGAAACCCCTAGCTGCGAATGCATAAAAGAGCAAATGAATAGGAGAGTTCAAACGAGATATTTCACTGAAACATCCTGCTGATCCTGTTTTATTCTGCATTTAAGAAAATAACACCCATGCCCAAGCAGCCTCTTTCTCCCTGAACTGGAGGGCTGATATCACACAGACTGTCTACATAGGGGAACCAATTCAAGGCAGAACTGAAAGTTCCAATTCAATCCAGTCAGCCCATGTCACATGTCTGGGGCCAGTCCAGCGGGCTTCGAATGTAAAGGAGCCAACGTGCATTGCCGGTGGCCCACACAGGCAGGGGCTGCTGCCTCAGGTTTGCTGGAACGAGAAGCGGGATTGAGGGTTTTTGAGTGTCTCGTGTATCCCGGCACTGTGCAAGGTTTTTTATGTAGGTTTCTTAATTCATTTTTACAATAAGCTTATAGGATAGACTTTAGTATTAGCCTCCCCCTTTCAAACAGACATTAAGCCATTTCCTTAAGATTAAAAAGCCAATAAGTGGAAGATATAAATATTGAATGCAAATCTGAAGCAAATGGAAATTTTAGGGAGATCTGCATTCAATTCACCCTTGAGAACTGTGGATTTCTCGGCCTGGCTTGACTTGGGACACAGAGCCAAGATGGCAAGGAAGAAGCCAGTTAGGCTCTCCTAGTCATTCCCTCTTTCTGGGGACAGCGGTGGAGAGGATAAAAACAACCCAAGTGTTAGTTCTAGGGGAATCCCCACGAATTGCTTCTCCAGTTCCTCCCTGCCAGTCTCCGCAACAGAGTCGTGGTCCTCGGAAGCCACGGAGAACGTGGTCCTACCTCCTATGACCAAGTAGTGAGGAACATGACAGAGCAAGGCTGGAGAGACCAGGGACCTTGTCTTTCTCCTTGTCTTCCTTTCAATCTTCATCATGGATAAGGTTAAAAAAAAAAAAAAAAGGATCAGAATAAAGGCTCAAAGACTTTCAAGCCTGGTAATTAAAAGACATAAAAGACATAAGCACCATGATATGACATTACATTTTCTCTTACAAAGAACAATACACTGGAAATTACGACAACTTTGCGGAGGCATTCAACTCAGTTCCCACTTGTAGTTGAAAACTCCAGGTCTGCTGCCCTGGTACTGAGTCTTCTTGCCCGCAGGTGGGCATCACCTCTGATGACACAGACAGGTTCAAGGTCCTGAGGGTCAGACCCATTGGGTGAGGGTCAGGAGAAAGCAGAGCAGGAGTTCTTAGTGAAACCTGCAGTGTGCGGGCCATCACGTTCCTAGGTGCTGACACCTTGCCACTTCGATTCTCTGGCAGCACACAGGCAGGAGAGACTTGGGGAACATTTCCAGGGCAGTTGTGTGAAAGGGAAAGCGGCTACTCCTCCAAGACTGAATAGTGACAGAAGCAACTCCACTAGGATCCCTGATCAAGCCGCCCCGTCCGGTGGGAACTGCATTTTCCTCGAAGATTGCTGGGCTTGTTTACATGTGTTTTACTCTGAGCTACAGTAATCTGTCCACAAGAGACAGAAATCCTGGTAAATCAATCCTTAAAGCCTGTTGACATTTGTCCACTTGGCAGATCATAAAAGCCCCTTGAAAATCACAGAAGAAAACGTGTAAACCGCTTTCCAAATTATATGATGTAAACGCCAAGAGAAGGCGTTCTGCAGGATAAGATCACTGAATCGTGACTGCCTTCCGAATGTAACTTTATTTTGGTCTTGGGTTATATGTGAGGTGTTGCCAAGATCAACTGAAAGAGAGACAAAGATATATAAATTCAGCCCAAAAGCTGACTTTTAAGTTCTCTGTCTTCAAAAAGACTGGAGATTCTTTATTAGATGTAGTTTCGCATAAACAATCTTTGCTAACAAGAGTTTTCCCCAAGTATCCGTTAAATTTTAACTGGTTCCCTGTAAATGTCATGTGAGTGCCAGAAATAATCTCAGAGTTTTGCAAGAAAAACTAAAACTAGAGAGAGCTCCATGGTATAAATACACAGAGAAAACAACCCTGAAATGGTTGGTGGCAAACAGACTCCAAGGGGCTGAGAGTTCAATGTTACCGCCACCACTTTCCCAAGAATGTCTCCAGAGAGACCTCTCAGAAGACTCAAAGAGGACTATAATAGAATAATTATGCATGAAGCAATGATAAGTGCTGGCTGTTCTTATAACCACAGTGCAGGTAAATATCTCCCACATGCTGTTATGCCTGAATTGAGGCTTATCCCGGGCTCTTTGAGAAATCAGGCTCGAAGTCTGAAACCCTCTTTATATAGCAGGGTAATCTCTATAAATTCCATTTCAAATCTTTTGCCTCAGTTGCCTAACAATTAATTGCTTGCATCTGAATCGTCTATAGAGACAGTGTTTGTTTCATTACATCTCTTCATCGTTTTCGCACATTGTACTAGACATTCAGCTAGAAGTGAGAGGCAAGAGTTCCTCATGGAGGCTGCTGGGTATCCTTAGGTAAGGAACTCCCTTAATGTTCATGCCTGCCTTGCATCAACAATAAAGCTGAAGGTAAAGAGTAACTCCTCCCACGAAGGAAGCCCTTTGTGTGTGGAGAGCTCTTATGGACAGGAGAGGCATGACTTCCTCTGGTGAGAAGAGGCTGGGCAGGTTTCTGGTATCATCCAGGGATCCCACCTCTTGCTCCGGGTGAGAGTTATAAACACACTTCCTGGCATCTAGGAAGGGTTTGCTAAGGGTTTATCGGATCAGTGACTTGGTTCTTGTGCAACGCATGTGCAGGCACGAATCACACCACCACAGAATCTTACACCGATAGGGGGCCTTCCCTGGGAACCGATTCAACCTCCTCTTGAATGCACATATCCCGTCTCCAGTGCATTCACTTAAGTCGCACGCAGCCTGCACAGACGGAGACAGGGAACACCCTGGCCCCCAGGCCCCCTTTTCACTTTTGGACAGCTCTAACTCTGCAAAACTGATTTTTCTGAATAACCCTCGGCATTCGTTCTATTTCTTAATAAGGATATTTTATTTCCTGATATCCTAAAGAAGAAATGCAATCCCCTCTTCCTGAAATATGAAGCAGAAGTCAGGAGAGAGCCAGCAGATGTGTGTGACTTTGGGAGCCTTCTCGCTTCCATTCTTTTCAGGTTAGGAGAAGAGACAGTATCTAGGAAGCGAGCCGCCACCCCTGCCTGGGCACCGAGGTCTGGGGACTCTGTGGCGTGACGTGGTAAAAGCACATCCCTGTGGGTCCCTTTGCAGGTTTCCCACATGTCAATCGTGCTACCTCTAACTGATGCAAGAGGTTTTTAAATTTAATCCAGATGATGCATTCCACTGATCCTCTATTCATTCCACATACGTTTGGTGGGTGACATTTATATGTCAGTTTCATGTCCTATGCTAAGTTCATGGGCATCTATGGTGATTAAGACACAACACCTCTCTTCCAGGAGCCGAGTCTAGAGCAAAATCTCAACTACACTGGCAGGTGTAGTCCATCCTGATCAGGACAAGAGCTCAGAAAAAGGGCTCCAACCCTGTAAAGGGGGTCCTAGAGGATCTGATGTCTGAGAGAACCAAGCAATAGGCAAGTAAGCGGGCAACAACAGAATGCCTCCCAAGCAAAGGAAATAGCTTTAATAGAAGACCAAAGTGGGGAGAGCATGATATATTCCTGGAACCACATAGAACATAAGGTGGGTAGGAACAAGTGTTTGTTAATATCCCCTGCATATTAGACGTGTGTGAGGTTGTCATTTACACATAAGTCTTACCCCTTAAAACTATGTGTTTATGTTTAAGTTATACTTGAATATTAAAGATGAAAATAATATGTGCTCGCTTATTCAGTGATGTAAGCACTGAGATACAAAGAAGATAAAATGTCATTGTGGCTTTATGGGACTCATAGTCTGGTGGAGGCACTATTTTTTTAAACTTGCATGTTGTCCAAAGCAACATGATCAAATAGTAATGCTGGTTATTTAATTAAGTGAAGAGGTTTGAAATTATTTTGAGTAATTGGGTTGAATAGTCTTACGAGACAGAAACCCAAAATAGAAGTCTCCTGCTTCTACTTGTAATGTTCTTTCTCTGCTTAATCAAAAATAGTAATAGTAATCAAAAATAGCCAACATCTGTCATTTCCTGACTTATTAATTTTAACCATTCTGACTGGTGTGAGGTGGTATCTCATTGAGGTTTTGATTTGGATTTCCCTGATGCCGAGCGATGTTGAGCACTTTTTCATGTCTGTTGGCCATTTGGATGTCTTCTTTGGAAAAATGTCTGTTCATGTCTTCTGCCCATTTCTTGATTGGATTATTTGTTCTTTGGATGTTGAGTTTGATAAGTTCTTTATAGATTTTGGATACTAGCCCTTTATCTGATATGTCATTTGCAAATATCTTCTCCCCTTCTGTCGGTTGTCTTTTGGTTTTATTGACTGTTTCCTTTGCTGTGCAAAAGTTTTTATCTTGATGAAGTCCCAATAGTTCATTTTTGCCCTTGCTTTCCTTGCCTTTGCCTTGCCTTCCTAGTTGTTTCTAGGAAGAAGTTGCTGTGGCTGAGGTCGAAGAGGTTGCTGCCTGTGTTCTCCTTTAGGATTTTGACGGACTCCTGTCTCACATTTAGGTCTTTCAATGGTGATTAACATAACATAATAAAATTTTTAAAAAATAGTAATTCCTATCCTTGAATGTTAATTGAAAACCAAAATGTATTTCGGTCAGTGATTAGATCAATGACTGTTCCTTCTTTTGACCTTTGAGAGTCTCTACAGAGCTAAAAAGACAGAGAGCTGAACTGAGTTGGAGGGAAGACTGATGTGGGTAGAGGATGAACATGGCAAGGAATGGGCTGTAGGAAGAAACTCCCTGTGAGAAAATTCTGAAAAGGACGGACACTATCTCTGGCAATTAAATGTTTACCGAAAAGAAAAAAACTAGTGGACAATTGTCAGGAGGCAAATTTGACTAAAGAGAAATGTTCTGGATTATACTTAAAACCTCTCCTAACCCCCATTCAAGGAATGTTTTCTTGAAATCTTATTTTATTTTTTAAGATTCATTTATTTATTTTAGAGAAAGAGAGAGCACGTGCACATGTGCGTGGGGGGCGGGGAGCAGAGGAAGAGGGAGAGAATCTTAAGCAGACTCTGCACTGAATGCAGACACAATACAGGGCTCGATTCCTTGACCCTGAGATCAGGACCTGAGACTAAATCAAGAGTCGGAAGGTTAACCAACTAAGCCACACGGGTGCCCCTAAATCTTATTTTAAGCCAAAGTTTCTCAACTTTGGCACCATTTACATTTAGGGCTAGACAAGTATCATGGGGGCTGTTCTGTACATTGTAGAACATTTAACAGCATCCTTGGCCTCTATCCACTGCATGCTAGGAGCAACCCCCCAAAACACTCCAGTTGTGACAAACAAAAATGTCTCCAAACATTGCCTAATGTCCCATGGAGAGCAAAATTGACTTACTTCAAGAACCACTGACTTAACAGGTACGAGGAAACAGAACATAGTCAAAAGAATTCAATGAGATAATGGAAGGGATCCTTATGGCAAATATTATTGTAATCCCCCTATTGCAGATTGTAGATGTTCCCCAAAATTCCTAACCTGAATAATCTTTAGGGTCTGTTTGACACACACTCACATACACAAACACACACACACACATGAATGGAGTGGGTTTTTCCTAACCATCTTTATATTGTGTTAATACTAAGAAATAAGTTGTGCATTCTGTAATATAAAAATTAAATGGATTTCCGAATCAGCTTCCTGGGGTTTCAGAATAATTTCATGTTACCATATCAATGTAGGCAAAAAAAAACATATCTCATCAAAACTATTCCAGAAGCACCTCATTTTGATAGGAAAGTACTTTGTGATGATTACCTAATAGGCAGCATTTGTTGAAATGCTTTTAATAGACCTTTTTTATCACATGCAAAAGAATTTCAATGCTAGTTCAGTCTCCTGTTTCATTCTGTCATGAATCAATTTGTAGAGACATTTAGAAGTCAATAATCCACTGCAGCTTTGATGACAGGTGATTAATTTCTACATTTTAGAGACATAATAAGATTTAGCAATAAAAAGGCCTTGAAGTAACCTACCAAACAGCTTTAATCTCAGCCTTGGGACTGTTGCTAAATATGAATGCTTGTACACAAATGTGAATGATTTAAGTTAGTAGGTTTTATTGCAGACTCCTTGTGTTTTCATATTAATCTTGCTTTACAATCAGGCTATCTATACAATCAATTTATGTTGGATATTTTTTCCAACACAGTGCTTGGATGGAGGAGGGGGCTAACAAATTATTTACACACAAAGGGTTTGTTCTACAAAAGAAGTCATTTTACATGCTTATTGCTGAGGGGATGACTGATTTTATTGGCATAGCAAGGAAAGAGAAAAAAAGAAGTGAAGGTAGCCTTCAGACAGAAGACCGATTCAGGAAATGGATGGAGAGGAACGCTGAACAATCGCTCACCCTTCCTTCCAAAAAATCAGCCACCGCCTTCCTCAGAATGCCTTTCTTTCCAGCTTTTTTATTCTTCAAATTAACAGAGGCCTCAGAGTAGTTTCTAACGCTTCTTAAAATATTTCTATAAATTCAAGTGCCGATAATAAAAAAAAAAAATGAAGTTAATTGCACCTAGAAGGAAGAATCCACCTTCTACCACTGAGGGATGGTAAGGACCCCGACATGGACGTTTGTTTAAAGATAAATATGTAAATGAAGATGGATACGTTTGACATTCCACATAATTTATCATTTCTGACCAACAGATGAGACCTTCTTCGAAAACACTAAATATTCCGAAGGCAGATGTTCCAATTTCGGTCACGTCATGCCGTGCTTGTTAAATCTTGGTAGCTGGAAGTTTCACTTTGTTCTGACATGTTTGTGATGTAAGTGGAGGATCACTGCTGAAAGTCTTTATGGAAGAAATGTGTATTTTTTTTTTCTTTCAGAAGGAAATGACTAAAGAAGAGGTGGCTGCTTGACACACATACAAAAAAAAAAAAAAGAGGAGACTGCATGCTTCTGGGAAAGATCCAAGAACAAGACATGGAGACAAAAATAAAAGACTTCTCAGAAGACCACCCAACGAACCAAAACTCAAGCTCATCTCCCATTACTGTGCCCTTTCCCTACCTCCAAACACCATGACCCAGATTTTGCTTTCCTCATTATTCCTCTTGTTTTAAAGATTAGACATCTGTTATTATCTTTAATTCTTCCTCCTTTTTTATCAAACTTTGGCATGTCTCCCTCTAAAGTGTTTCTTAGGACGGCTCCTTCTTTGTCCCTGCTTTAGGACACGAAGTCCTTCTGACTAGGAATTCTCAGCACTCAAGTGGGTTCCACCGCCCCCAGCCTCACCCTGACCCCCCTCCGGTACATCTGTGGTGCTCCTGCCAGACTCACCATCCCACAAAACCTTCCCACAGGACTCCTTGCCTGCCTGTTTGTCTTTTTAGCTCATTTGCACATTCAAGGAGCACGTCTGAGCAATTCATACACGCTGGGCATCATGGTAAGGACTGGGAAGTTAAAGATGAAGAACCGAAGTGTCTTCATTTAAATAGTTCAAATCTATCCAGAGAGACAGACACAAAAATAACTAGCAGAGAGGTAAGTGCTAGAACAAATCTGCACATATGTAGTCACAACATGTTGTAGGTAGTCAGTTGAAGTTGTTATTAATACCTCCTCAGGAGAAGACATCAGGCTGAACCGTGCCAAATCTTACCAGGAAGGGAAAGGTTATCCAGACAGAGCAAATAATAAACACACAGAGTCACCCTTTCCTTTGAATAGTTAGATATAGATAGATGACAGATGATAAATGATAGATTAGATAGATAGATAGATAGATAGATAGATAGATAGATAGATAGATGATAGATAGATACAGAGAGAGGGAGGATCTTCTGACTTTCTGACTCTCTTCCTCTCTCTTCCATCTCCTCATCTCTTGCAAAATCCTTGAAAGATTAGTCTATGTTTTTGGTCTCCCTCTTCTTTCTCAACTTACCACTTGCCCCTGCTTAAAAAATAAGTGACCCCCCAGATGTCAAATCAAAGCATCCTTTTCCATCCTTATTTCACTGGACCACTCTTGCATCTAAAACTTTTTTTTATGCCCTCATTTTAAAAGCTCTTCATTTCCTTGACTTTGATACACACTCAAATTTACTTATATACCTTCTATCTCTCAGGCTTTTTGGTAAACTCTTGCTTCTTTACCTACCTTTAGAGGTTGAGTTCCTGAAAGTTCTCTATTCACGGTACGTACCTTCCTTTGGGGTGAGTCATTATTCTCATGGCTATCACCACCCCCATCACCATTCCCCATCAGTCTCCAGCCCAGAGCTCCCTCCTCAAGTCGGAACCATTATATCTGACTCCCTGTGGAACAGCTCACAACATTATATCTATCTACTTACAGAACATCTGTCAATAGGCTACAACATATTCTTAAGGGAAGACACAAAAAGTGAAGAAAGACCATGCCTCATCTAGATTAATCCGATCTATTAGTCAGAGAGATGGTCTGTAAAACAACACACACCAAGGAATTATATAAGATGTTCTGATTAGGATGAAAGGAGATAGTACACTACTATAAAAATCTAAGTGTGTGTGTGTGTGTGTGTGTGATTCAAGCATAAATAATAATTTTATTGATTAGAGTACATGATCAAAAAGGTTTGGAGACCAGTGAAGTAAAGCATTAAAACAAGGCTGTGGGTTCAGACCTATGGGGGACAATTGTTTTACTCTGTAAATGAGATTTTCTCATGTATAAGTTTTTCTCTGTTACTCGGGTATTTTTCCTTTGCTCGAGAATCCAAAAATCAACCCCCCCCCAAAAAAGAATCCAAAAATCTAAATTTAAAATCAAAATATAACTGTTTTCCTATCCCCATAGAAATTTGTCTTTCCTTTCAGGATACCCTTTGAGTTCCAGGGACTAAGTTATAGAAATATTACCAAAATTAGCAATCCCATGAGTATTTGATGTCACCACAAAACACTTGGGGTGGGGCACCTGGGTGGCTCAGTCAGTTAAGCATCTGCCTTTGGCTCAGATCATGATCTCAGGGTCCTGGGATCAAGCCCCACTTCAGGCTCCCTGCTCAGCTGGGAATCTGCTTCTCCCTCTCCCTCTGTCCCTCCCCACTGCTTGTGGGTGTGCAGTTTCTCTCTCTCTTTCAAATAAATAAATAAAAATCTTTATTTAAAAAAAAGCTTGGGATAACTACCCATTTTCTCTCATTGGTCTTTCAGCATTTCTTCTTTTTAAAAGATTTATTTATTTATTTTGGGGAGAGAGAGAGAGCGTGTGCACACTCAAGGGAGGGGGCAGAGGGAGAGGCAGAGGGAGAGAGGGAATCTCAAGCAGACTCCCCACATGGGGCTTGATCCCATGGCCCTGAGCTCATGGCCTGAGCCAATAGCAAGAGTTGGTCACTTAACCAACTAAACCACCCAGGTGCCCCAGTCTTTCAGCATTTCTCATTGGCCAAATAGAGAGCTTTAAGCACATACATACACACATGCACATGCAGACACACATCTATTAACCTCTCCTTTGTTTAAAGAGTAATATCTAGCATATGTTAATGTTTTCTGTGAAAGGTTCTAAGTGGTCTATATGCATTAACTTATTTAAACCTCAGAGAAACCTGATGAAGATAGATACTATTGTACCAATTTTACAGGAAATAGAGAAACAGAAAATAAGTGATTTGGTTAAAGTTTGTGTGGATCCAGGTCAGTCCACAGATGCCTCAACTCTTACATAATTAAGAGGCAAGAAGAAGAAAGAAGTTATAATGATGAGACTCTGCAAGCACTGAATCCATTCCTCCTCAGGGGTCCAACTTAATATTCATTCCGAATTACCCTCCACCCCTGCCCCAAGTTCCAGGGAAGAAAATTTCTTCAATGTCCTCTTACACTCAATGCTCATTCTTACCTCCAGTCATTGGTCAATCTAATCCTGTCCCCACCCCACCCCACCCCCCACAATGCCTTTTTTTGAGTATTTGATGTCACCACAAAACACTTGGGGTTTTGGGGACATCAAAGATAATGATGCCTTTACTCTTCCCTGTCCAAATGTTTTCCTTCTCTCAAGCCCAGCTCATATCCTTGACTCTGGAACTTCTCTGAACTTCTTTTACAGTTATAATAAATATTACCATTTAGCAGTTACTGGTTCTTAAATTTTTTTCATGTATTCAATTTTTCCCCATTAGAGTACAAGTACCTCAAAGACAGAGAAGCATCTAGTGTGTCCCTTCTCGGTAACATCGTGGCTGGCTATATAATGGTATCATTAAGTCCTTGTTTGAATGGTTAACTGGACAAAAGACAATCAGGAATAATAAAGAAACAGAGATAGTAATAAATAAAGGATCTTGTACAAGTAAATCTTGAACTTAATGTGGATTAAAGCATTTCTTCTTTTTTATCTTTTAAGAGATTTTATTTATTTACTTGAGAGAGAGAGGAGAGAGAAAGAGAGAGAGCATGAGCAGGGGGAGGGGCAGAGGGAGAGGGAGAAGCAGACTCTTTGCTGAGCCCAGAGCCTGACGTGGGGCTCGATCCCAGGACCCTGAGAACATGACCCAAGCCGAAGGCAGATGCTTAACCCACTGATGCACCCAGGCACCCCAAGCATTTCTTCTTTTTTAATTGATACATAATCAACATATAACATTATGTATGGATTAAAGCATTTTTTAAAACTCATCTCATATAGATAGCAACAGGACTGCTCTAATTGCTCCAAAGCTTCATAAAATTATTTTGTTACTGTTCCAGACTGAAATAAGGCTGATAGGAGATGAAGGAAGGAGGCTAACACTGATAAAGCTCTTATTATGTGCGAGGTCTCTACTGTGTATTTTGAAATTGTGGTATCTCAATTAAGCCTTGTAACAGTCCTGCAAAGTATCATCAACCCACTTTTTCGGGTAATGAAACGGAGATTCAGAGAGGGCAGGGGATATTCCCAAGATTAAACAGCCATCACATTGAAGAGCTATACTTGGAACTCAGGTCTAGAACAATCCCTAGCCAATCTCATTTTATTGGTTGTTCTTGACACAGCGTAAGGTGCTTGTTGTTCCCTTCACTGTTTTGTAAGGCAAGGCCAGCCCAGTGCTTTCCTGAAGATGTGTAAAAAAACGTAAGAAGGGACACTCAGCTCTTGTTCTCTCCTTTGCAGGCCAACCACGGCCGATCGGTATCAACATCCCTTCCAATCTCTACAAATACTAGGAATCCCCACACTTTCTGTGCACCAATCACTATATATGCCAAGGTCTCACTCTGGAACGTAAAGTTTCCTTAAAAATTAGATACAATCTATAGAGATTACCTCCTCAGTGACACATTCTCCAATATCCAACACACAAAAGTGAGAAAATAGACTTTTTCCAAAATCACCTTAACAGGAAGGGAGGTACTGGAAACCACTTGGGGGCAGCTTCCCTCCTGTGCACATTCAACTTGAGCCCCACACCTGACTTGGCATCAGAGAATCACGTGATACGTTGCAAAGAGCACAGGCTAGAGTTGGACAGAGATGAGTTCGACTTCCGGTCTGTCCCTTCCGGTCTGTCCCTTCTGTGAGCCACTGTGCCTCAGCTGTGGAATGAAGATAATAACTAGAAGGTTGCTATAAAGATTAATCGAAATAATTTATATAAAGCACCTGGCAAATAGTAGGTATTCAATAAATATTATTTTCCATCTCCATTGACAGAAACGTTCTTGATAGAGGATATTTATTCTCAATCCGTATGTAATAAGAACACACAAAGAATACAGACAAATTAGAATTCAGACCAAATCTGACTAAAATATAAATAATGATGATTGCTATAATAGATGAAGGGATCAGAGCATATACAAATAGGATAAAAATATCAATTAGCAAGAACCATAAAGGTAGAAAATTCTCAATTTGACAGATACCAGAACAAAATATTCACTCCAACTTCTTGCTTTCATGTCCAGTTATTTACTTTCATAGATTTACCAGGTAGCTGCATGGTTTGCAGATACAACATAGATAAGAGACAAGGGAAAGTATTAAAAACAATAACTAGCCCTGTTATCCACTCTCTTGCAATTTTCCCTAATTTTTCGTGGTCTTAGGCACCAAAAACATCTATCAAAGATGGAAGCCCCGCGAAACAAAAGGACAATTGTTTGCTGTGTTTATCTGTAATAAAACGACGGCTGCCTGTTTTTTCACCAACGTCAAATCATCATAAAATACTGAGGAGAAGGGAGGAATCAAATCTTGCAGTCCTCGAAATCTGATATGAGGTCTATAACCAACCCTGTGCCCGACAGGTAGCTTTTACAAGAGGACAAACACACTGTAAGGGAATGAATCAAAGCAAAGGATTAGATAATTGAGGAGGTGACAACACACCAGATAGCAGGTGGCAGACTGAGGTATGGAACAGGAGTTGCCTGCCCAGAAGCACACAGGAAGAGTTACGACATTTATGCATTTTCATTTCTACAGGTGGGAACCTCAAATCATTCCATGGGCTAGCGTCTGAGTACCTCTAATCCAAGCCTGCCAAGGCTCCTGTGATATACTCCCGTATCGTCAGAGATGGACCCAACGTATTTTTGACAATATTTCTTTGGTTCTAACAAGACACATCTTAAGTCTAAATAACCTGTAAATTCAGACCTTATATTCTATGTTTAAGAAATATGCCCTTACAGGTCCTATTGTACATGGCCGTAGATCCAGGAAATATTATTTAACCACCTACTCTGTGCCAGGCTTGCCCAAGACCATTCTTCTAGAGTTTTCCATTTGATCCTCACAGCCGTGCTCTGCTCTACGTGCTATTATCTCCCGTTCGTAGGCAACAAAATAAGGATCAGGGAAGTTAAGTGACTTCCCAAAATGACACATATCAGAAGAATGCTTTTTCTCCCCTAATCTGGTAGGTCCGATGGCAGCTGCAGCACTGAAGGATGGCAGCTTCTGCCCCAGCTCGGAGCCCCAGAGCCTTGGGTGTTTTCTGTCTCATCCCAGAGCTCTGATTCAGGATCTCACATCCAGATCTCGGTCAAGTCTGTCAGCTTTTGGCTGCATTTTTCCCAGCTTTTTCAGACGGTGGATTCGTCTTTTGTTAAAACAATAGAAACTGTGGTTATTTTCCTACTCGTATTCACTTGCAACATTTTATGATTCTCAAAATTTTCTTTTCTTAGTCTTCAGCAAATGAAGTAACAGCATCTGTCTAAAAGGCCTAAGGATAAGCCGGCACTCCAACAAGGGACAATTAGCCCTCAAATTGATTCTGACCCCTCCTAACAGACCTCCATTCCAATTTTAAATTATCCTCTTGACCTTAAAGACGATGCTCTGTGGGAGTGAGACACCTAAAACCACTGTTCTTCATAACTCAGTTGAGTTAAGAATTTAAAGTTTCCCACAAAATAGCAATAAATCCAGATCCAAAGACAGTTTAGGAAAGCCATAGGAAAAGTGTTGCTCTCTCATCTCAAGGACTTTTCAGTCCTTAAAGAATTTAATTGTTGAAAATCTAGGGTCTTGAACCTCTAGAACTTTCTAAAATTAGCCAGATATCTCAAAAAATCTGCATTACAACCTCAGAAGACATTAAGGAAGGGTCAGACATGGAGAACTCCTCCCTCTGTGTGATTTTGGTACAGACTTAATCTTGAAGACAATATGGTCTAAACTTGTGATGAGATTCAATGTTGGAAGTCATGTTGAAGGGGAAGCAAATACTGAAGTGAGTGAGATAAAGTTAGTGCCTATCCTAGCTTCAACCCTGCCAATGACTCAAGACTAAGACCGGATACTCATTGCTTTGTGGGTGCTTTAGTGTCTCACCTGAAAAATGGAGGACTCTTGACCAAGGTATTTGTAAGCCTCCCCTTATGATTTGATATCAGAATAAGCATAAGTAAACTTATCCATCTTGGCTTCACAATCGAATTATCTAATATTAAGTTCCCAATTCATTCTGTTCTGAAAGCCAGGTAGAAACTGCTTGGAGTTAGGATAATTCCACTGAGGTCTTTAGGATAACGTGGATCATACCTCTGTTAGGAAAACATTCTTTTCAGGAGAATAAATTACAGAATTTTATTTAACAGCCAGAGCATGACTGGAATTACAAGGTTCCTTTGGGAGGAAGAAAGGGTACTATAGTAATAATTTGGTGTCAATAATACTCTTCCTCTGCAGACTGGATGTCAGGGGGTGATACTGTTGGATAGACATTCAATGCGCTAAGAAATTGGCCAGCTTTAGAGTCAATCAATGAGTGACTCACTACTGTTTTCCCAGGAACTGGACAATACCTACCATAGTAAGATCTTGGCACATAGTTGATAAATGAACAAATGAATGAATCTGTTTTCAACCTCTTCATTTTACAGAGAAGACCCCCAAAATCTAATGAATTTGTCCTGGACTACTAGGAAACAGAAACTAAAACTCAGAATCTCTAGATTTTTCTCCTATATCACATTCGGACTTCCTCTGTTTTTAGCCTGTTTTGTTTTTAATGTTTAGAAAATGTAAGCCTGAATGGAGCAAGATAAGTCAACCGAGGTACTGACTTACCTCAAAATGCCATAGTATGGAGCTTTCCAAATATGCCTGATTATAGAAATCACCTGGTGTATTTATTAAAAATAAAAGTTCCCAGGACTCTTCCTGCAGATTCTGATTCAGTATCTATCCCCAGGCGAATCTAGGAAAAATTGACGGAGCCAGTTCAGTAGAGAGGGAAGACATCTCCCCTTGCTCTCCACAAGCACACCTTGTTCAAACCAAAGAGAAGAGGGTGAGGAAATTCGCTGATGAACGCCGTTGGCCTGAAGGAATGCCTGATGTTTTGTTTATAGCTGGTGAGGCAGAGCACAATGATGAGAGCAGTGAGGGGGGTGATTTGGAGGGCAAGAAAACACCTGGGACAGACAGAACTCACCTTTGACTCATTAATTAAATTTGTAGAAAGGCAGCTGCCCAAGAGGTCTGCAACTGCATATGCCTCACTCCAACTTTTTATGAGAAAGAAACAAATGACCTAAAGGCAGACTGAAGGTAGGGTGTTCTTTTCCAGAAACTGTGTTTAAGCACCCCTGCTAGGCTCAGTACTCGGCCATGTCTGTGTTCCATGTGCCCACTCACATGGACATTTTCACCATAGCTACTACCATCGATCGGAAAAGGTTAAAATACATTCGCTTGCTGAATGGAAAGTTCCCTATTATATGAGAGTTTATCTGGATAGTCCTTTTTCTGGAATCAACATCATTTTCTTTCAGGAGTAGTTAAACTATAAACTACATTCTTATGGATATCAAAAGAGAAGATGATGGAAAAGTCGATGACAGAATAGTAAATAAAGGATTTTGCAAGCAAATGCCTTAGGAAAAATAAAATATAATGAGAAAAAGTAGACTTAGACATTACAATTGCAGTCTAGTAGCTGCTAGTAGCTGTATCAGTGAAGAAGGAAGGCACATAGATGGAATCATGTCCTTTTTATAGTTTTCATAAACTACACTAACATAATCTGGGCGAATTTCATGAACACTGTACATACTGGCTGGAAAGCAAGTTTCACAACAAAGTTAATGTCTGCTTCCTACTGTATCCCCAGAGCCTAGCACAGAGCTTGGCACATGGTAGCCACCCAGTAAATACTGGATGGATGGATGAATGGATGGTTGGATGGATGGATGGTCTCAGATATTTGAGGGATAGACAGAGACATATCTACAAAATATTCTGACTTCTTTTCATCTTTAAGAGCCAAATTGTTCTAAGTCTCTGAAACCATGGTGAGTTATGGCAGAGGGACCTACAAAGCAGAGACTGGTAATCCTCTTCATAAAATAGGTAAGGCTTTAAGTGTTGATGGAAGACCAGTATATTAATTCACGAGTCCTGCCTAGAAAAGTGCCACAAAATGAGTGGCTAAAACAACAGAAATTTATTGTTTCAAAGTTCTGGAAACTGTAAGTCTGGGATCAAGCTATTGGTTCCTTCTGAGGACTGTGAAGAAGATTCAGTTCCATGTGCCTCTCTCCTCTTCTGGCGGTTTGTTGGCAATCATTGGTTTTCCTTGGCTTGTAGATGTGTCACCCTAATCTCTGCCTTAATGTTCATATGGCATTCTCCCTGTGTGTGTGTGTGTATGTGTGTGTGTCTGTCTGTCTGTCTCCACATTTTCCCTTTTTATAAGGACTCCAGTCATATTGGGTTAGAGCCTACTTGAGTGACCTCATTTTAGCTTTATTACCCATAAAGACCCTACCTGAGATACTGGGGGTTGGGACTTCAACATGAATTTGGTGGAGTGGGGTTGGGTGGCAGGGTGGGGGTGGGGATGGGGGAGATGGACACAATTCAACCCATAACAACTAGTTAGAAAAATAAGTGCCACCACCTAGAACGCATGTTATCTGCAACAAAATAAAACTAAATTATTATTTAAACTTCTCTTTGAAAGAAGGAAGATATCCCAGTAACAAAGGATAGTAAGTAAAAATTACTACAAATTACCCCTTGTTACTTAACATTTTCTAAAACATCATCAATATTCTTTTAATTTAATAGCTCTCTACTGGTTTAGTGAGTATATTCCTCACTGTTTAAATACCCAGTTCTAGTGTAAAAATGTTTATAAGAGCCTCAATATATTTACTTCCAACATCAGTTCTCTATCATTCTCTATTAAATTTAATGGTTAAATTTCTCCAATGCAGTGTTTTTAAAGAAGTTAGCCACAATGGTTGGAAAATAAGTATCATATATAGTACTACATATATTTTGGAAAGATGTCAATCTAAAATAAATGTAAAGTTCTGACCCTTGAAAAGATAATGTCCTCAGAAAATTTACTTACCCAAACAGCTCATTTCCTGACAATGATGAATCACTGAGATTATATTCTTTATAGAAATGATTTGGGGGTGCCTGAGTGGCTCAATCAGTTGGGCATCCAGCTTTTGATTTCAGCTCATGATCACAGGGTCATGGGATTGAGCCCCATGTTGGGCTCTGGGCTGGGCATGGAGTCTGTTTGAGACTCTTTCTCTCCCTCTCCCTCTGCCCCTCACCCCGCACTCATGCTCTATCTCTCTCCCTAAAAAAATAAAAATTACAATATTTAAAATTAAATTTTTTTAAAAAAGAAATGATTTAGCTGGATATATACAAATGATAAAGTTCAGCTCATTTTGTGTGAGAACAAGTACCTTTCTGGTAAAGGAAAAGGGATATTAAAGGAATATCCAACAAAAACTTTTAGAAGCTTAGATATGTTGTATAAGTCACATCCATTGGGAGTCTGACAAACATCAAAAGGAAAAGATCAAATTCACTGTTATAGTAACAATCACGGAATTTGGCATTTTTACTCTATGAAAGAGGCATCAAATATATCCTCTGAGTACACTAGACTCAAAGAAAAAGAAAATTAAGAGAGCTAAATGTTAAGTCGTACATTCAGAAAGTTCAGGGAAAATATAGTTATGATCAAATAGGCATGGATTCTGACTGGGAAAATAAACTCAGAGTGAAGAAACTCTGAAAAATAAAATTTATTTCACTGCCCAACAGTAATGATTGATCCTGAAAAAGAAGGAAAGATGTTTTAATCAACAAGCCTTTGATATGAAATCAAGGACCCATGTGTATTTGAACTAATAATAATAGTTTTCTACAAATGATCAGATAAAGGAATATACTAAAAAACAGTATATTTCCTAAATATCAGCAATATTCAGCTAAAAATATAACTCATAGTTGCCTCAGACTATATAAAATATCAAGGAGTAAATTAAGCACAAAGTATATAGGTCTATATGCAGAAAAATACAAAATGTTTTTGAGCAAAGAAAATAAAGAAGCAGAGCAAGTTATGGAGATGATTTAATACTGCATAAATGTCACTTCTTTCTTAATCTACAAAGTCAAGATTTTTCCATTGAAAACTCCAATAGAGTTTTTTGACAAAATGAATCTAAAGTTCATCTGGAAGAATAACGTGCCCATCTAACCAAGAACATTTTTAGAAAGAAAACTGCATAGGAATTTGCCGTGGCAGATATTAGATGTATTTTTGTAAAGCTACTGTTAAGGCCAAAAGAATTACATGAGTTCGATGGACCACAATCGCACACAATGACACAAGTTGATATCTGGCTGGCAACAAAAAGCTCCCGTAAACTTCGACTGCAGTTTCAAAAGAGTAAAGCGAACGCTGACAAAAGTCGAGTTTAGCTAAAGGAAGAAATGCTATAAACTGGACGGCTTCGATGGTAGAAATTTGTCCTGGGGGTGGATTTCTGATGTTCCTTACCGCTTGAAGACTCTATGAAAATGAAGTGGAATGGATGCAGATGACTATGACTCTAAGTCTTTTTAGAACGTTTTTATCAGAGCCCTTGTGTTTTATCAGAAGGCTTTAGGAGTCCCTGTGGCAGGTAAGTAGGAGGAAAAATGGGTGCGTTCAAGTTCGCAGATCCGAAGGATCACTTGGCAGCAGTATAATAATCAGTAGGAAGACCAACCTGATGATTATTATAATAGTCCAAGCAAGAGGGTTAATGGAGCAGAGTAGCAGTGGAGGTGGACAGGGTAAAAAAGGAATCAAGAATTATTTCGGAAGTAAAATTATCTTGATGATCAGTGGCTTTTCACATTACGTGTGAGTGAGAGTCCAAGATCATTCACAGTTATTCAGTCCTAAGGTAATAAGGCATGAAGAAGGATGGCTTTCGAGGGGAAGATAGTTCAATTGCTAGGGCTTTATTTTTGGGGAAGAATCAGCATTTTTCCATCTTTTGTATATTTGAAACATTTATTTTACATATTGGGGTACCCCATAATTATATTTATAAAATGATTCTGTTGCTTTTAAAATAGATTGTAAACTTTTGGATTTGAATGAGAGTCTTTGTATAGCTATGCCATTCTCATTTTTAAAAGGGGAAAACTGAACTTATGAAGGCATGTGATTTTTCATCCTTATACCGAATCAGTGTCAAATATGATCATTTTCACTCTAAACCTTGTGATCCCAGCATATGTTCAGGTAACTAGACCACATGTGGTACAGAACATCATGAACATTGAACTGCTGACCTGGTAAAAATCTTTTTTTTTTTTTTTTTTTTTTATTTGAGAGAGAGACAGAGAGAGTGAGAGAGAGCACAAGCAGGGTGAGGGGCAGAGGGAGAAGCAGACTCCCCGTGGAGCAGGGAGCCCAACGTGGGGCTCGATCCCGGAACTCTGAGATCATGACCTGAGCCGAAGGCAGTTGCTCAACCGACTGAGCCACCCAGGCGCCCCCTGGTAAAAATCTTAAAGTTCTCCTACTCCAACCCTTTGACTGAACAAGAATCTGAATCCTGGACATTTCTGTCCCAGCTGGCACAGTGACTGGACTAACAGAACACAGATTAGAATCCGACCAAGAAAATTCTAATGGAGCATATGGCCCATGCCACATTCTGCCTCACCATTTCAGGCAGTAGAATCATTAACGTTCACTGACACTCTGAAAATAAATTGCATTTTCCATTAACAAAATAGACTAAATGTATTATCCTATTCAATCCTCACAACTCCATGAATTAAGAAGATTCCGGGGCGCCTGGGTGGCTCAGAAGGTTAAGCAACCAACTCTTGATTTCAGCTCAGGTCATGATCTCAGGGCCAGGAGGTGGAGCCCCACCATGGCTCCACACTGGGGGTGGAGCCTGCTTAAGATTCTCTCTATCCCTCTCCCTTTGCCCCTTCCCCCAGCTCATTCTCTCTCTCTCTCTCTCTCAAAAAAAAAAGAAGAAGAAAAGAATAAGATTCCTGCAAGTTGGTACAGCCACTTTGGAAAACAGTGTGGAGGTTCCTCAAAAAACTAAAAATAGAGCTACCCTATGACCCAGCAATTGCACTACTGGGTATTTACCCCAAAGACACAGATGTAGTGAAAAGAAGGGCCATATGCACCCCAATGTTCATAGCAGCAATGTCTGCAATAGCCAAACTGTGGAAAGAGCCGAGATGCCCTTCAACAGATGAATGGATAAAGAAGATGTGGTCCATATATACAATGGAGTATTACTCAGCCATCAGAAAGGATGAATACCCAAGTTTTACATCAACATGGATGGGACTGGAGGAGATTATGCTAAGTGAAATAAGTCAAGCAGAAAAAGTCAATTATCATATGGTTTCACTTATTTGTGGAACATAAGGAATAGCATGGAGGACATTAGGAAAAGGAAGGGAAAAATGAAGGGGGGGAAATCGGAGAGGGAGGCGAGCCATTAGAGACTATGGACTCTGAGAAACAAACTGAGGGTTTTAGAGGGGAGGAGGGTGGGGGGATGGGTTAGCCTGGTGATGGGTATTAAGGAGGGCATATATTGCATGGAGCACTGGGTGTTATACGCAAACAATGAGTCATGGAACACTACATCAAAAACTAATGATGTACTGTGTGGGGACTAACATAACAAAATAAAATAAAATTTTTTAAAAAATTAACTTTTTTTGTATTTACATCAAAAAAAAAAATAAGATTCCCACTGTACAGATGAGGAAACTAAAGCTTATGGAAAAAAGTAATTCACCCAAAGTTACACAGTAAGTATTAAACTTGAACTCAGATCTCAGAACTACAAGCTCTTTTTCTCTAATGCTCCCATTTACAAGAGACATGAAGTTACTCTTGGAGGAATTAATGCTAATTTCATATAAGTCTGTTCAAGAGATGGTGGAAAATAAGCAAAATATACAAGGTTTGTATATCCTATTAAACTCAGGATCTTAAAAACTGCTTACCTAATACATTTACCTTGACATCATAGATTACTTTTAATACTACCCTTGCCCTGATATATTTGACCTCTATTCACAGAAAATGAAAGGCAGCTATAAGGATTGATTTTTAGATCTCTTTATTCAAAGTAAAGGATGAGCCAAAATCAAATTTCAGTATGTCTAATATTTATGCTTGCAAAGCCAGGCTAGCAAGTGTCAATATTGGGTGTATATTAGCATTATGGAAGATCAGCAGGTATAGGGTGAAAAAGCCATCATCAGTAAGAAAGTCCCATATAACTATAAACACAGCTTCAGAGTATTGTTTTAAAAATACACACAGTGCCTCATTTAGACTCATTTAGTTATTCTTTAACCGTATTCATTAAGTTCATTTTTCTAAAGTGTACAAAACTAAGAATTTTTAAATAAAATTATAAACAATAATAAAATATATAAAATAAAATAATTTTAAAATAAAAAGATTCACTCAGGGCGCCTGGGTGGCTCAGTTGGTTAAGCGACTGCCTTCGGCTCAGGTCATGATCCTGGAGTCCCGGGATCGAGTCCCGCATGGGGCTCCCTGCTCGGCAGGGAGTCTGCTTCTCCCTCTGACGCTCCTCCCTCTCATGCTCTCTGTCTCTCATTCCTCTGTATCAAATAAATAAATAAAATCTTTAAAAAATAATAAAATAAAATAAAAAGATTCACTCAAAGAAACTGACTCTTAAATATAGAGAAGAAACTCATGGTTGCAGGAGGGGAGGTGAATGGAGGGATAGGTGAAAAAATAAATAAATAGTAACTTGAAAAAAAAAAAGGAAGAAACTTAATTTAATGCCAGATTCCAGAGAAATTTCTTCTTATTCACAAATTGAAGTTATTGGCCAATGCAGTAGAGAGAAAAATGGATGAAAACCTAGAGTCCTGGGTCCCTGTTCCAGGCAACATGATAAACTAATAAGAACAAAGGCATCACCAGCGTCCCGTGCTCTAATCTGACTCTACCACTTGTTAGCTAGGTGGCAGTGGCCCTGTCACCAAATTTCATGACAGTTTCCTCATCTGTTATATGAGGATAATTATAGTACACATACCTCATAGAGTTATCATCAGGATTAAATTAATGCTTATAAAGCACATAAAACCATGCTTGGCACAAAGGACATATTGGATAACTTTTTGTCAGCGAAACAAACTGTGAATTTGGACAAGATGCTTCACTTGTCTGGGCCTTGATTACCTTCCCTATAATATGAAGCGATTGCACAAACTCTAAACTCCACTTTAAGGTTTGATGAGTCAAATGCGTAAAACTACAATACCTACTTTAAAATAGGTCAGCAAGGTTTGATTCCAGCATAGGTGGATTTTGAGTCCCTTCTTTCAAAGACAGTTTGAACAGGAAACTGCATAATGCAAGAAGAGAGGCAGCTATAAGGGAAAAAACAAACAAACAAAAAACAGGCTCCTTGGGAATTAGATCCCGGGAAACTGCTAGTGGGATCATGGTGCTTCCGAGTTTGAACTTTGGAGGCACTTGGACCTCGGCAAATCCCAGCTTCTCCCTTACCTGACTCTGATGGCGTCCTTAGCATCTCTGAGCCTCACAATCCCCATCTCGATATGGTTTAATAGCAGTCCCCCCTTCACAAGTAGAGGGTAATGAGACAGCGCGCATAAAACAAGGGTCTGGCACCAAGTGAGAGTGTAATAAGCTGTGTTCTGGGGGCGATGGGGCTAATGATGAGCACAATGTCCGTGAGGAATTTTAGGAATTTTATAACTAACTCTCCTATCAATTCACACAATTATTATGAATTAATATTTAATATAAATATTATATGAAATGTACGGTGTGAGACTCAGCTCAACTTCACTCCTTCTTTTAGTGGTCAGGTGTACCGTATTTAATTTATCAAAAAAAATATGAAAGAAAAAAATAATTTGCCATCAAACTTATCTCTTTCATTTAAAAATGTTTTATTGAGGACACCTGGGTGGCTCAGTCATTTAAGCATCTGACTTCAGCTCAGTTCATGATCCCAGTCCTGGGATCGAGCCCCAGGTCGGGCTCCCTGCTCAGCGGGGGCCTGCTTCTCCCTGCCGCTCTGCCTTCTTGTGCGCTCTCTCTCTCTCTGTCAAATAAATAAAAACTTTAAAAAAAATGTTTTATTGAAATACCCACAACTTTAAAGTTCTCACATGGAATTTTTTTAAATAACTAATAGAGCATTAGATGATTTAGTTTTGAGTTTGAGGGAAGCAGTGCATTATTAATAACTCAGCGACAGGCAACCATGGAGTCGCTCCGCAATGGAAACCTAGTTCAAGTCACCCTGTCCTTCAGATGTAAAGATGTTTCTATGGGTGTCATTATCTGTGTGATTGGTGCAGCCTAAGTAAACAGAATTACTAACCATTTTACAGGCTGAATAGATTTCAGTAGACCAAATTAAATTTTAAACTCTTTTCAAGGCTACTCATATATATATATCTCAAATGCATAGAATTTCTTTCGAGAAAAAAAAAGATGCTAAGCATGAATTTTATGTATTTCTTTTTAAACCTTATAAAATTTCTCATGTTTTCTATTTGTAGTTTACTCCATTACTGTTTCCGTAAAATGGTGAAAGTTATTGAAAAATTAACTAATGTACAAAAGAGGAAAAAATCATCCAAAAACCTGCCACTCAGAAATAATCTCTGTTAATACTTCAGAAAATATCATGTTAGACCTCTCTCCAAACCTATATACACACATGAATTATGTACATATTGTGTTATATTAATTACATCATGCCAAATGGCATTCCTTAGTGTGTTTTTACCTCAACAATATGCTGTGGTCATCCTTTTTATCTCTGTAAATGTGGATCTATATCATCATTTTCATTGCCATATTGTATTCACTAACACATATTAGCAAATTTTACCTTGTCCATCAATGTGAACACTTACAACATTCCCATGTAATCATTTTACAGAACATGGGTAACTTCTCCCTCTGGCAATCCTTCTAGCCAATGAAAAAACATTTTTTAAGAAATAAAAAAATTTCTGGGCGCCTGGGTGGCTCAGATGGTTAAGCGTCTGCCTTTGGCTCAGGTCATGATCCCAGGGTCCTGGGATCGAGTCCCGCATCGGGCTCCCTGCTCCTTGGGAGCCTGCTTCTCTCTCTCTCTCTCTCTCTCTCTGTCTCTCATGAATAAATAAATAAAATCTTAAAAAAAAAAAATTTAAGAAATAAAAAAATTTCTAAAAAATAAGATGTCCATTCATAAGCAATTTAAACATTTAACATATTGTATATTAATACATATTTAAAATGTTTTTATTTCCAAAAACAGATAAGGAAATATGTAGGTCCTATAATAAAAAAAAACTATAAACTCCACTAAAGGACAAAGACAACATTTGAATAAATAAAAAGATAAACCTTGCCTTAGATATAAAGATTTAATGTTGTAATAAGGGTAGTTCTCCCTAGATGAATTTGTATATTTAGTGCAATCCCATTTAAGATACTAGAGGATTTTTTTAATGTTTCTAAATGTTTTCTAATTAATAATAAGTATGCAAGAATATTAAGAATAATCAGGAGAATTCTAGAAAGAACTAGGAGGACACTGGGAGGAGAAGAACAAGAAGGAGGAGGAGGAGAAGGATGGTGCATTGAAAGATATTGGAATGTATTAAATAGCTATCTAAATTAAAACAACATGGCACTAGCAGAGAAGTACATGATGAGATCACTGAAACAGAATGCATATTCCAGGAAGTACATAAGTGATTTCTCATATGATAAGGTATCATTTTAAATAAAATCTGAACTATTCAATAAATAGCACTAGGACAAATTGTCATTGTTTGTAAAAAATACATATATATTAAAGCTCGATTATGACCTCAGTCCTTACACTATAACAAATTCCAGATGAATCAAATATTTGAATTTCTACAAGAAACCTATTAAATTTTTAGAAAAAAACTGTGATGAGCTGTAATACAATTTTAAAATAGAAGAATCTTTTAAACATGTCACAACAAATGGAAATCATAAGTGCAAAGTATCTGTTTGACCATGTAAAATTTACATTCTCTGTAGGATTTTTTTTAACGTGCATAATGTTGAAAGTCAAACCACAAACTGGTATCATTTTTATAGCATTTTTTTTTCATTTGAAAGAAGGCTTTTAACTTAATACGATTGCCTAAAATGTTGTTTAATAGTACCTCGGCTATCTTAATACAGGATGGATCCTTGACCCCATAATAACTGCATACCTGATATTTTTTGAAAACTGCTCTATTTTCTCAGTTCTTACAAATAAGCATCCACCTATAGCCTACAGATGATGAATTCTGTATTAACAAGTACATAGCAATGTAAACCTATTCAATCACAAGATACCCAGGTATAGTCTTATTTCATCTTGCCAGTAAACCCCACATTTATTCCTGACGTCTTAAAAAGTCTCTGAAGTCTCTGAAGAGGTACTGGAAAAGGATTTCCTATCTCCTACCTGAGATAAGCTTCCTTAGAGTACAAGGGTCCTTGTGGCATTTATCACTAACTGATGTATAATTTCAACACAAAACACTTCATGAATTGCCTCTATTATAATGTAGGATGAACAATAGAATTGTCATATTTTAGCCTAAAATAATTGCTTTGTATATTTGTCCTCCTCTTGATGCCAGAAAGACAGTATGGTAAGAACTTAGACAGAAGAATATCTATTCTCTATATTTTGAGGTTTAAATGAATTATCATTTAAAACAGTCTGAGCGCCCTATTTAAGCATTCAACAAATGTGGGTTGTTATCATTATTATAATATCACTATTATGTTTCTTATTTCGTCCAAATAAGGCAGGAAGACCTTAGAGGCAGAAGACTATTGCCTATGTGTCCCAGTAAATAAGCAGTACATATGTATCTATCTGATACTGGAACCCAAGTGAGGAAATACATAATGGTTTTGAGCTCTAGGTTGCAGGAGATGATTAATGGTGTCCCCCTAGAAATGCCATGGCTACTATCCAGGGGGAATCAGGAGTGGAAGCAGGGAGGGGGTGGTCCACTGGTATCCATACCAGAGTGTATTAAAATGTTTTTTCTCACACCAAGTGCACTGCCAGGCATGAAAGAGGGAGAACACAAGACAGAACAGAGACACTCAAGGTGAGGAGACAGCACGGCAGCAGCACCGAGACAGCCCAGGAGCTAATGCGTCCGGCAGCTAAGACTTTTAGAGCAACTGGAAAAGAGTCCGATTTTAAAGGGAACTTCCTGCAAATGGAGCAGGAATTGGTGAGCTGGGGTGGCTGGAATGAAGCAGGAGCCACGCTGGGCTCCGCAAAGGGACTCCAGGCTGGACCAGAGCAGAGACTCATCCCCTTGCCATGCCGGCTGAGGGTTAAGGGTCCTATCTGTTCTTTATAGTAGAGGGACTAGAAATTGATGTCAGCACCCACTGTATTTCCTTTAATGTCTGTTGTATATTCAGTAAAAACACATGTGTTATGCTTCAGAACGTGGTTTTGGCCGGTCTCAACAAATCCTATGATCTTTTTTAAAATTTCCTGAACTAAAAGACAAATAAAAACCAAAATTCTGGTAACCTAAATGGAAAAAAGCAAGAATAAGCACATATTCCCAAACTTACAGCAACCTGCATATCCTACACATCAGATAAGGATCCCTTTAGAGCGTAAGACACCTAAAAATTCCTGATGTTTTGGGTCATACATTTGCTTCCAACTCATCTTCTATACCATAGAAAAGAGAAGTTTCCAGCCACAGTATTTCATCAGTACCTAATTAAGAGCATCAACACGATAAGCAATGCACGTTCTGGCCCCAGTGTTTGTACCTGGATATGGGTAAACAGTTTCTAGCGAGTCTTGGCTCTCTGACAGCTCTCAGCTGTCATTGGCACTACGGAGCCCAGGGAAGGTGCTGACACTCCTTGGCAAGTGTACACTAGTAAACATTCAAAGCAGTTGGGGAAATCCAATCGTACCAACTAAACTACCAAAGGAATAATATGGAGTCTGGATATGGCAACACACTTGCATGAATATGCTTCATGTTGAGCCGGAGTTATTACTCCAGTTGTTTGAAAGAGTACATCAACTCCTTCCACACTTACCTGAGGTACCAGCTATTCCAAGGGTATCTTCAGGAATATCGTTCACCCAGGGGAAGTTGGTACAACTGCCAAGAGCCAAATATGCATTTGATGCAAGTAAAATCTTTAATAAACTGCAATTACCGCATTGACTTGCCTCTGTGGAGAACCTGCCTTATTCCAAGCCACTAAGGGAGTAATATCCAGAACTGTATATCCAGAAATATCTGGGATTATTCATCTTTTTTGCCAGTAGGCAACTCTCTTGAAAACGAAAACTGGGTGAGTGAGCTTCTTGTACCTTGTTACTCACTCATCAATTATATGACCTTAGACTCGCCATTGAACCCTTCTGGTCCTGCATTTTGTCACCTATAAAATGAGGGGATTGGCCCAAGTGCCTTCTATGAGCTCTTCAGTTCTAAAATGGTATGATTTGGTGCTGTGTATTTATATAGCATATTCCTTCTGTAGATTTCAAAATCTCTCAAGAGACTCTCATTAGTATTCTCAATATTGCTGTGAGGCAGGCAGGTGGCAAGGTTTATTATCCCCATTTTTTTTTTAAAAAGGAGACAATGAGACACTTCGCTGACACAGCACTCTTGACCAAGTAAAGACGAGAAGTTAGGTGTCCTGATCCTAATCAAGAACTCTGTTAAACCACTTCGCTACTAAACTAAATGGAAGGTCTCTGATGAATAAAATATTCTGTGCTCATGGCGGGGGAAATGTAGTTTGATCATCTTGCAGAGATGTAATGGTTTAAAACAATGATTTCCAAATTATGGCCCGTATCATATTCCAGGTGGTTTCTCTCAGTTCTTAACATATCCCCATGCATAGTTTCTCTTTTCTGATATGAATATCAAAATATGAACCTGCTAAAGTGAGAGAGCATTAAAGAATGTGCATACAAAAAGTAAGAAGATAGTCCGGGGTAGAAATAATTCAATTTGCAATGGAAAATTTTCAGAGAATAAACTGTATAATCTATATTAATATATAGAAATTAGAGCTAACATTTGATTATACGTATCAGTGAAATGAGATTATCATCCGAGAAATAATTGAAATAGCTTTCAATAACAGTATGCACTTATCAAGAACTATGAAGGGCCAAAGGTTTTACCCCGTGCGCAAGCTAACAAGTTAGCCCCCCATAGTGTCATGGGGACTGGCCGAAGACACAATACTCCTAGCCCGGAGAGAAAGGATGTTATTACTACCAGCAACAGCGGCAGCCAGATGATACCATTACTTTTGCTTTGGTTTCCCCAGCCCTAGTTCCCACAGGGTGAGGCACAGAGGGCCAGGTGTTGTGTGCGTGCGCAGTAGGTGGCAGAGAAGAGAGAAACCCTGAGCTTAGGAATCCTGAATGGTTTGTTGTAATGAACAGCAAGCACATCTGCTCTTTTCTCCCAAGGGAAAAAAACCTAGCTCTAGCTTCCAGGGCTGTTCACTGTATACACGTGCCTGGAAAGACAGTCCGGAGCAAAAACAGTCAGTACCTCTGCCTGCAACAATGGCAGGAATGCAGAGACCCAAAGATCTCCCGACTCTATGTTCTGATTTCAACTCTCTGTGTATCTGGCGTTCTGAGAATTCTTAAGCACTCAAAGCAAATAATGTAACAATATTGATGAAGAATAGGGCATTCTCCCCAGCCTGAACTCCTACTGGATGTCTTTTAGTTTTTGTCTCCGTCCTTATAGTGCAACAAGTACAAAGCAGAGAAATAATGTATTTGGTTCACACTTCCTTGCCTTACCTTCACTCACTTCCTTCTACTTCTTCAAGTGGGTTCACGGCCTCCCAGCAAGTGAGAAAATGCAGGTAAACTCGTTGGAAATGGGTAAAATCCCACATGAACATAAAGGTGGGATTCCAAAGTCCTTGTCTCATTTCCAAAATTTGTCTTATATGCAAAATCTGTAATTCCCTTTTTTTATTTCACAGTCACTTGAAACTCCCTTTGTTTCTCTTTAGCTCTGAGCCTCAAGTCCTAGTTAAAAATCTATTATAGCCACGTGTTTAGAAAGCAGAGAAATTCACTGGGAGCCCAGAGAATTTCTAGGCAGCCCCCAGGAAGCCACAAATGCCGGGGGTAAGCAACTATATGCTGGTCAGATGGGAGTCATCTAAGCCTAGGGGCCCTTGCCTTGGTTATTAGAGCTCTCTGGGTCTCAGCTTTCCAACTGTAAGAAGAGGGTGATAACACCTACCTCAGAAGATTTGGGGCCCGGCCCATAGACGTTTGATCAAGGTTTGCTGATGAACCAATTTTCCTAGCAAATGTGGACACCATCTCCCTGAGTTGCCAATGTTAACTGCATTATTGCTAAAATACTGACATTAAGGGAAATATGTAGATAATGAATAGCACATTTTTTCAGAGCCTGTATATGATTTCTAGTTTGTTTTAATAAACTGGTTAGCAGGAGGGCGAAGAGATGTTAATTTATTCACACATTAGAAAAGAAAACTATTTCAGAATAATTTGATGTATTAGATCTCATTGATCAGTAAATGAGCATTTTCAGCTCTGCTCAAGATTTAACATCAAACTGCTAATTTTCCTTCTTAAAAATTATGCAGTTATGATTGGTGAGTTATGACCTTCCCCTCTGTACACAGAAAGTTTGGTTTCATGTAAATATAAGTTGTTATTTTACGTGGAAATGTGAAGGTCTTAAAAATGACACAATAAAGAATTTTCATTCCATACAAACCAATATAGAACAAGAAGAGGTAAATAAATGGCAATGACATTTTTAACATGACATTTTGGAATATTTAAAGGGACCACAAGAACAATAAGTGCATCTTGTGTGCAACTGTCTTTGAAGTTCTAATCTCAGTTCTTGCCACTAAATCATCAAGGAAGGTTATTTTTAACTTGTTATGTAAAGGCTTTGGGAAAAAAAAAATCAAGGAGATCTCTGAGTACAAAACGTCAAACAGAAAGAGGTTTTTGTACATTCTTAGTGTACTAAGGTGATATATGTATGGATCAGAGAGAATTAATTTATCCCAAAATTTTCCAAAACAGCGCAAAAAGATTTACAGAATGGGAATGATGTATTTTTCTAAACATCTCCTTTGAGATACTTTGTAAGTGGAATATTTGTGTGTGGCTAAACCACAGTACAGATTTAACCAATTAACAAAATATCATCCCTGGAAACTAGATGTGAATCTGATTACAGGTCCCTCTGGGGAGAAGACCAGCATCCGTGTCGTTCCAGAGAAGAACTGTAACCCCAAGGAAGGAGTCTTCCATCCCAGTGAAAGCCCAATCCACTCACTCCTTGTGAAAACAGTCTTGATCCTCTTTCCACGCCCTCCTCTCCTTACTCTTCTCCTCTTTCTTCCTGTCCCCTCTCTCAGGCACACAGGCAGACCCCCAGGATCTCATCTTTCTTAATCCAATCCATCTCTTCATCAAAAATTAAAATTTCATGGTATCCTCCCTCCACCTAAAATAAATGACAATATGTATAATATGTAATGTTTTCTCGAGTACTGACTCTTGTCAGCTCATTGGGTAACATCTTGATGGTAAGCACTCCCTTACTTTGGGCCATGAGAACTCTGCTTCCATTCTCTTCCTTCCAAGAGAGTGAACTTACTCCTTCAGTGCACTGTCCACCTTCCTTTAATCATGTCCTGAAATTTTTATTCTGAAAATAGGAAACATAAAGGTGTCATCTCTGCTGTTGGGGAGAACACGGGAAGGTCCAAATCTCTCTCACACTTTAATGTGTGTGAGCCATGATCTACTTGTTAAAATTCTTGGATTGCTAATAAAAGTCATAATATACCAAATGGTGGTAATTTGGATGAAACAAGCATATCAATCATTGAAGAATGGGCTCATAGCTCTTTATCTGGGCAGAATCATTAAGTAAAATTTATGATATATAATGTATACTATTAAGCCGCTTCCATTAAACTTGCCTGCCAAACTCGTTCTATCTAGAGGGACATTTCTGAAAGCAAAATGTGTGCAAGAGCGCCACCTATAGGAAAACTTCCACATTTATTTTGCAACACTAAAGAGCCAGAAAATTACTAGGTTTTGCAGGAGAACACTTAAAGAAAATATGGAGGAAATGAGATGTTTCATTTATAAGTCCAAACCACCTCAAAAATTAAGTTGTGTAGAACTTATTCTAATACAAATACAAGTATTTTAAGACATCACTTTTTCTCTTGAAAGAAAAAGGGCTCTGATTTTGCAGATATTTTAAACCACACAAATAGCTTTTCTTGTAAATTAAATAATAATTTAAACAATAATTTAAACAAAACCATTACATTTTTTGCTCTTCTTTAAACACTCTTCTATTTTGCTTTCCTGTTAACTGTACTTTTGGCAATCTGCCTTTTCGAAGCCTGAAAACAATAGCCGTTCAAAGTACAAAAAAGTAAACTTCTTTGTGATGTTTCGTTTTTCAGAAAACACGTTGTCCACATACCTTCCTTCAGCATAAATAGGAGATAAATGAAGAATGCGAAGGAAATTGGGGCTGGTACCGCTGCTGTGAAATGTCCTCTAGGAGTTGATATCCACAGAAATTTAGTCTTAAAAACTTGTTACTTTGACCTAGAAGCTAATTATGAGGGAGTTGAGCCAAAAAGTGAGATGAATAAAAAGAAATTTCATTGGTATTATAGAGATAGTTGCCAGAAACAGCTTACAAATCATGAATCTATGCAGAGATGAAAAGTTGAGTCTAAATTATTATTCGACTGGGTCCTTAAATCAATGAAGAGCAAAAAATGATTACAGGGGACCTTTAATTCTCAACTATTAAAAAGTCAACATGGTGGCTTGTTCAACAGTTTTTTACTACAGGTTGTTAAGAGAGCCTTTTGCTTTTTCATTTGCAAAAAGAGTAGGGTTTTGGTTTAAAAACAAAACAAACAAAACAAAACATAAGTTACAATCAGTCCCTGCTACAGACCACAGAGGAAGCTGCTCGGCTCTCTGACCAAGTGTGGTTTAACAGGAAATAAACCAGAAGACTATGATGCCCTGGAGGGACCCCCTCATTATCTCACACTTGGACCCTTTCGCTTTTCATGGGCCCATGGTTCATTTCGGTGAGGCCGGATTTTAAGTAGATTCAGTGCGCTTGCTCGTCAAGCCAGGTGCCAGAGAGAGAGCACTGCAGACTGATGTCCTCCGTTTGCAGAGCCCGAGTGGCGGGGCCAGCAGCCGCTTTCCCACCGTGCACCTCGCTGGTGCTTCATCTCTGCCCTGGGAGGCCCACTGCTCAGGATGAGAGGATAATTCACTCGCTATAGCCCATTCAATCTTCAGCCTCTCAGCTGACGCTGCCAACAGAAGTGCCAATTAATGCCAATTACAATGGTGACTTTTCTGATATGGGCACCTACTCCTATAGGCCATCAAACAGCCATCATACATTAATGACTGTCAGTCATTACCAATATGGGCGAAGTTTGAACTAGTGACCTAGAGGAGAACTGTTCTTTATCCTACTTCCAACTCCCTGAACCGTCCAATTCCCCTCCCCCTTTCTTGGCCAATGTGCTTAATTATAGTTTTGTACCTGAATAATGAATGTGCTCCATTTTGACAGTGACGGTTGCTGAAGCCGTGACAGCAGAAATGCCGCTCCTGCCTGCCACTTAGCGGTCCCTGTCACAGCCCTCAGGCCGCCAGGGTCCAGCGCAAACCTTCAGGGGGCACTACTGTTGCCTTTGTCATTCAAACGGGTGTATTTTTTTTTTATTTGTCTTTATGACTCCTCAGAAGTAAGGAGAGCATTCTTATGCAGATAAATGTGTCACAGACCTCTATGCAGATGCTGCCATGAAGCCTTTCTTATCTGCTCATTATTTCATCTAGCCTTATGAGACACAAACTCCCCATACAATTAATATGCTGCAGATTCATCTGGAAATGCACTTCTTCTAGGGCTGGAAAAGGGAACGCGAGTTCAACACAACAAACACTCTCAGTGAGAGAAAAGTGTCAAGTTCCTTTTGTGAAACACACGTCGTAACACTTCTTTTCTTGAGTATCATTTGAAAACACAATTTGGGGTTAAATCCCAGCTGGGGGTGCAAACTGCCGAATGGCCAGTCACTGTCTGCCGTCTGCCTGTGGAGTTATGTTTTCAGAGACCCGGAGACTCACCCCACTTAGCTCTCAGAATGCACATCAGCCTGCAGCAGTCAGGAATATTTCTTTCAAGTTTGAATTATTCCTGGGTTTTGGGGAAAAAAAACTTTACAAGGAAGAAATTGTGACTAAGCCCTTCATTCTGCCTTCCCAGGAGCTCGAATGCAGACCCAGCCATTGCCCCACATTCCCCACCCATCAAAAGGACAAAAGAAAAACCAAACGGTAGAATGTATCACACTTCCAACTCGACTCTTTCTCTGAAAGTGGCACCAAAAGACAATTTGTGAAAAAATAGTCTGGGATTTCACTTCACTCCTCTACATCTGTGATATGCTTCCCCCAAAATGGTGATGCCTTTCAAAAAGCTTCATTCCAACATATCAATTTAGAGATCCAGGTTCAATAATATGTCCTAATCACCTCCTGAGGTGACTAGGCAAAATTAAGGTTAAAACTCAAACCCAAGGTTTTATTTCACTCTTTTTTGAGGCCATTTATGCTTTCAATCCCTGCAACCTCCTCTGGGTGCTACCCATACACAATTCCACACAATGGCACACTGGACAGGAAATACGATTAGCACCATTTTGTGGATAAAGAAAGGGAAGCTCTGGGAAGATAAAGCAAACTGCTTAAGACTACACAGTGTCTAAGTGGTAGAACCAGGACTGGAACCCAAATATCGCTGGCTCCAAAGAGCATAACCAGTCAACTCTATCACATGACCTTAGTCCTATGGAGATTTATTCAAGAAATAAGTCAGGGTTCCTAAGGCCAATTCAGTTTGCTGTGCAAGATCCTCAGGCAGTCTATGAATCTTTGAGATTTCAAGTCACTTTAAGTTACCATAGAGTAAACCTCGACAGGCAGCATCCCATTCTCAATAAAGGTGGCAGAAAACACCGTGGTTTCCATTCTTGCTCAGTGATGCTGATGCCATAAAAAGAGATTGGGAGATAAGATGCAGGAAGTGCTTTTTCTTTAACACTCCAAGAATATGAATCCCAAAGGGCACCATCTAATAAGACTTTAAATTTAAAAAAACAACGATTTTATTACTATCACTAGTGACCATTCACTGAAGTCTGCTGCGAGCTTTCTGTACATTATATACTATGAATAAAGTGAAGCTCAACAAAGTTCAGCTAGTTGTCCAAATGCACCAAACTCGAGCTACCATCTGCACCCAGGACTCTCAAACTCCAAAGCCAGAAGTTCTTTTTCATGGCTGTTCCTCAATAAGATCTTTGGTCTCATGGTTTTCAGCACTGATCTGTTGGGGGAAGGGGAAGAGGGTCCTGGGAGGGTATTTCTAAATAGACTAGTCTAAATAGACTAAAACTATCCTTGCCTCCAGGGGTAACAGGTGAACGAATGTGTGGACAAATATTTCTGAAAGTATCAAAAGTATCTTGGGATGACCCTTTATCTTGGTAGGGTATTTTAAATGGCAAAGACATATCCAAATTTGAGAGAAGACTGGAAAAAATTAGATCAGTGTACACAGCAGACAGACTGTAGAAGTCTAAAAAATAAATAAATAAAAGCAATCTTCTTCTATCTTCGCCCTGCTTTTCAAATAGTAACTACAACAGTTTGCCTACAATACAGAAGAAACTCTCAAAGACACAGTGGTCACTGGCTTTTGAAAAATACATATGGCGCTCTCCCTCCTACCATGGTAGACAGGCTCAGACACAGAATTTTCTTTACATGAAACATATTAAAACTCAAGAATCCCTCCAAGTTATATATATATGTGTGTGTGTGTGTGTGTGTGTGTGTGTGTGTGAAATATTAGAAGTAAACCTGGAGATGCATTTCTCCTTAGGACTAAAATTCTAACCCCTGATGTCACGGATCTTGAGAGGGCAGAGAATTGTGGCAGTCTGAGACCATTCTGGACCAAACACAAGGAAATGAGCCTGGATGATAAGCAATTTTAAGGTCACAATGAGAAAACATCTAGGATCCAGGGATAATAAATATTACAGGGGTTGAAATGCAAAGTCATGAAAGATTAAAGCAAATAATAAAATGTTTGTGACTTCAGGAAATCTGACTTTGAGGAAATGTGTCCTACTCTGAGGAATTCACTAATAGAAAATCCACAATTGGAATGTAGGCACGATTTGTTGGGACAGCTGAAACGAAATAGCTTCTGATTCTGGGGAAGACTTACATGGGACGCAACGGCCCGAATTTCTGACAAGTGTCCTGCAGAAACAACTGAGTCTCTCGTTAAGAGGGACAAACGTTTCAATGTTCTACTACTGAATCTGGACAGAAAAAATACGTATAGGAAACAAGGAGAAACATGAGGACGGGAATTTTTTTTTTAAAAGAACGTAATGAAAAGATGAGAACAGCAAGAAGGAGGAAAAGAGGAAATAAGGTACTGAACGAACAGGCTTAAATTTAGGACAAGATTAAAAGGTACAGATCGCATTGTGTGTGAATGGCCCTATGTTCTCTGCGCAGGAACTATAATTCTTCATCTTTTAATGCCTTGAAGCTCTTCCCATGCTTCCACATCTGAGCTGACAGCATTTTTCTTCCTTACCTACTTTTTTTTCTAGATTTAACTATAATTTCCTTTCTCTGACTACATTTGGAATGCCACTATTTCAAACTTCCAAACAGTTTGTATGCAAGATGTTGTTTTATGTAAAGAAGAGAAAAGATTGACAAACCGAAACCAAACAGGGAAGAATTATAAATATTTTGCTTCACTATTGCAGCTTTATCCATACGCCTCAAATAAAACATTTCCAATCAAGCCCTACTTCTGCAGAAAGCCTACCCACAAAGTAGGTCTTTATTAGTATGTAACATGTGTAAATTGTACTCAGCGCTTTTTTAAAGAAACAATTGAAATATGATGTTTATGGAAGAGAACTAGAAACTTTTTCTTTTTCTTTCTTTTTTTCTTTTTTGCAAATGAAACCTGAAACTGCACAAGCTATTGACAGACTGATGGCTGGGTCGGTTGCCAGAAGCTGGTTAGGGAAGTCAGTATGAAGGTCACTAATTTCATTCTGTTTTATTTCAACAAGACCTTGAAACAAAGAACACAGCCTTTAATAGATGGTGAGGAGGGATGGGTGATAAAACCAGTGCTTTATTATCAGTTCTATGTAATTTTTAAAAATAAGGAGATAGTATTTTACCAGCATATATGTTCTAAATTTTATCGTAAAATGACTGAGAATGGTGGTAAGGAGATAATATTTGTAGCAGTGGCTGATTTTAATTTTTCCAATATTCCCTGCATTTTCCTTCTTATAAGAAATCCCAAATTATTATAATTTGAAGCAAATCAGCTAACACTTTTTTTAAGTGCATGTCTGGGTTGTATGGAGAGTATTCTTTGGGATATTTCTGGACTTCTTCCATTTATTTTAATAGTCTTTATGCAGAACTTGAATACTGACTTTTGTGAACTTCATTTTTCTCATTAATGAACAATGGAATCACACATTAACAATGGAAGCAAGAGAAACCCATGGTCTTACAATGGTCACTCATAAATTATTCTAGTAAATTTAACTTGCTTAGAGAAGAGAAAGGATATCATACTTGATGTAACAGCAAAAAATATTTGTTTTGCTTTTGTCTACTATTAAAGTAAATAACTCCAAGTAAACTCATATATGGCCTGAGCTGTGTGATAGGCATGAAATTATTATGCACAGGAGAATTATAGTTTAAAGAGGTTTCCTTAAATCTAAATACAAAACTTAAGATAGTATAGTTCCAAAAGAATTTTTAACATATTTTGAAATATATATTATGCTGCGTATAAGCATACACACACACACACACACACACACACACATGCACATGGACTGAAGGGATAAATCTAGTGAATAGCACAAAAGGAAATTAACTGGAAAAAAATTAGTTTTAAAAAGGCAAATGAGATCCCGAAACATTCTACCAAATAGACTCCAATCCAACAGATAAATTAGAAATGAGTCATCAGTATCAAACAGGGCCCCCAAAGCCCTGTGAGTTTCAAGTTCACATTGGTTTTCTTTTTGGTTTATTTGTTTGTTTTACATCGAAGTGGATGGAACTGGAGGGTATTATGCTAAATGAAATAAGTCACATTGGTTTTCTGTTACTCGAGTTAGCACCAGATCTGGGCAGTGTCAGGACCCTACCTCACCCATGGCACAAGAGCTAGGCCCAACTTTTCAGACATAGTATGACCAAGTCAGGCTCTAGGATTATGGTCCACTCTGTTTATCTGCCCCGGGATAGAAAAGAGCTTATTCGTTTCCTTGGGGGGGGCGGGCTACAGACACTCTTCTCCATTAAACAAATCCTTCCAGAACTGCCAGTCAGAAGACATATTACCCAGTGCTATGGACTGAATGTTCATGTCCCCTCAAAATTCGTATGTTGAAACGCCAATCCCCAATATGATGGTATTTGGAGGTAACTGGGTCATGAGAGTGGAACCCTCATGATGGGATTAGTGCCCTTATAAGAAGAAACAGAGCTCTCTCTCTCTCGCTCTCGCTCTCTCTCTCTCTGCCACGTGAGAAGGAAGCAAGAAGATTGTCTAGCAGCCAGGAAGAGAGCCCTCACCCGAAGTTGATGGCGCGGGCACCCTTATCTCAAATTTCTAGCCTTCAGATCTATGAGAAATGCATATTATTGTTTAAGCCACTGAGTCTATGGGATTTGCGTTGTAGCAGCGTGAGCTAAGACACTTGGTTTGACACACCTGCACTGGGCACATTTCCCTCAGGTCTACAGTATCCTCCTCTGCAGTGCTTTCGCAAACACTGGCTGAAACTCCCCTCCTCACAGCTGCCAGACCTGTAGGGCTTCCGGTGTTCATGGGGCTGAAGGCTGAGAATCAGGGTTTGCCCGTCTCCTCTCTAGGCTCAAATCTGGGCTTGCTTCAAGTTGTCTCAACTCCACACGGTAGTACCCCGCGGTGATTCCTCTGAAACAACACTACCTTCCTGCCTTGCACTTAGCAGACCTGGGAGGTTCCTGGCATAACCCTTGCCACATCACAGGGGAGTGGAGACACCTCTATAGTGTTCGCCTTTTGCGCTGACTCCAGTGAAATCGTACACTTTCTCAGCTCCCCCTTTGTCCCGTCTTATTCTGATCCACCTCAAGAAGCCAGAATCCTCAGTAGCCCCGCCTTCTTTATGTCCAGCCAAGGGGGTTCACTGCCTCAAAGGCAGTGGCAGGAGAACAGCTCAGCAGGACCTGCATATACAAATTCACCCTCTGACTTCTTCTGGCTCTTAAATTCCTCAGATAATGATCTTTGCCAACCTATCTTTAATAAGGACGAGTCTTTCCTCATGTTATCTATGGAGTACCAGGCGCCTTTGCCTTTCTGTAACAGACCCCTAAACTTTCCTGGCTCCTAAAATATATTTTTGTATGATCCCCAGAGTGTCCAGCCACCAACCCCCCGATCACCTGAGACAAGAAGGCAGACACACACTGTACACTTCATAGACGTCACAGCTCCAGAGTACAACAGGTAATTTCTCTTCTTGTTTCCTTCCAGTATTAACTGATACCTAACATAGGAATTTAGTTATCAGATAGCACATTTTTACGTAGGAATTTTAATGAATTAATTGTCCAAAATGTCCTTACTTCCTCCCCCCCCCCCCACTTACAGTGGGGGAAAAAATCCATTAGAAATTTAAAGAACCCCAGTTCTAAACAGTTTATAATCTATTTGACAACTTATGTGTGCATGCACACGTGCGCACACACACTCACACACAGAGAACAGTAACGATGCCAATGCCTGGAATCTACTATCAGTGTTGATAATCTCTTAAACATTTTATTTGTTGCACATCAACTTCACAAAAAAGTATTGCAGTGGAACTGCATCTTAATGCTTCATCTTCATATGAGGCATTAACTTACATATCTTGCTTTTCAGAATTTCTGATTAAATGTTTTAATTTAAATGGAAAATAATATTTAATGTAATATCTAGCTTAAAGTGTCCCTGAAGCTTCAATTGCAAACAATCATAATAAAGAATGTTCTTGTTTAATCTACAAAATAAGTACATTTGATTTTAATTACTTGGATAATGACTAAGCAAGTACATCAGGCACATCCCTTCCAAGAGATAATGAAAGACACAGAGGAGCAAACAATATTCCTGCGAACAGACCATCACATTCTGACTCTGAGGATGACTCCACTAATGAAAATCTGTCTTTGCAAATGACTCATCTTCTGAAGACTGCTCTGAAGATGCTGGAAATCAGAATGATGCATGTGAAAATGAAATTAATCAATATGAAGATGGGGAACAGCAGTCTATCACAGAAGGGCTGTTTGATAATAATGAAATTGAGGAAACAGTCAGTGGTAAAGAAACAAATGAAAGCACAGGAAATGTCAATGATAATAATGAATAAGTAACTAATTCTTGAAATCCAAGAGGAAGAGTTAGCAAAGACAAATTATCATCCAGAAAATGACAGAGACACGAAACTACAATTACTTTTAAGTTTACTCCAATTTTCTAAAAATATGAAAACACTAAGATGGTAATAAATTTAAATGAAAGAAGGATCTGAAATTTTCAGAACATCACATCAATAGTAAAGCTACAAGTTTTACTGCCCAGTTTGGCTAGAGCAATGAAGCATAAGAGCATAGCAGGGGAATATAAGACCAGAATGTTCTACCTGACTTCCAGGAGGCATTGGGAAATGTCAGTATGAATCTTCTTCAGTTGACCTTGCCTGTTTGTTAATCACATTGTTCCAAGTCCACAGACCGACCCTAGTCCATTTTGTCTGTCACAACAACATGACAGCTCTCAGTCTCTCTGTCGTCAATTGCTCTAGGTTCAGTCTTTAAAGTGCAGATTTTTTGTCTCAATTTCATGCTGTGTATCAACTCCATTTTCCTCATAAATGTTATTCCTTGTAATACCAATGGGGAATTCACGTGGTCATGGAATGACCCCCGAGCAATCACAGTCCCCCTGTGCACCTAAAGGGCGAATGTCTTCTGCTCTGTTTTGAATACTGTCCGTAAGATTCTCTGTACCGTAACTATTTTCTTTTCTCACTACCAAACTCCCCCTCCAAAAGAACCAAAGGAAAGTAGAAGAGCTATAAGCCATTATAATAATAAGCTATTACTTAACTTAGTCAAGTTCTCTAAATATCAGGTACACTTGCAAGCAGTTCATATTTGTTCATTTTTCCTGATTTCACATAAACCTTAGGTTTCTCCTTATCTATTTATTCTGTTTTTGTTTGTTTGTTTGTTTTTATAAACTTGACACATTACATTTAGATATTATTTCTTCTTGTGTTGTAACTTGCCAGCAATGTTTCCCTCAAATCCCAGCATGTGATAAGCATCAAGGGTTTGAAAATTAAGGAAATAACTTTAAATACCAATT
Source organism: Neomonachus schauinslandi (assembly GCF_002201575.2). Classification (NCBI taxonomy): domain Eukaryota; kingdom Metazoa; phylum Chordata; class Mammalia; order Carnivora; family Phocidae; genus Neomonachus; species Neomonachus schauinslandi. The sequence continues at coordinate 34,190,690 of NC_058405.1, read as the reverse complement.
CTAAATTCTATATGCAAATCCTATGCATGGCCCAGAAAAAAAGTTTTACTCTATCTCTGTATAATTCAACAAATCAGCAAAACAAAAAGGATACTGAGCGATATCAGAGGGACAAAATACTGCCTCATCTAAATCAAGATGCTTTCCTTGCATGTAGAGGACACTTGATACATGAAGTAAATAACTAAATGAATGAATCAGTATGTTATTTGTCCACTGTTTACGGTGTCACAGAAAAGATAAGAGATGAGAAAATTTTAAAGATAAAATAGTAAACACTATCAAATGCTGTGAAGAGGACAGAAATTATGAAAACTAAGAAAAAGTTTTGGTTGGCTCAGTCGGAAGAGGTGCAACTCTTGGTCTCAGGGTTGTGAGTTTGAGCCCCACGTTGGGTGTAGAGATGACTTAAGTACATAAAACATTTTTTAAAAAGAGTTTTAAATTCTTCCCAAAGGAAGTTTAACAGGTTTAGAAAAAGTGAGTGAAAATTCCAGGCAAAGAAAATAGCAAGCTGTATACTTAAAAATGGTTAAGATAATCAATTTTATGTTGTGTGCATTTTACTACAATAAAAAATAAAATTAAAAAAAAGAAAGAAAACAGCAAAGGACCCAAAAGTGTGAAAGTACACATTTGAAAATATATTTAATAGAAAATAATCCATGTGAGTAAATGCTGAAAGATGGACTGAAAAGATAAATTGGGGCCAGATAGTAAAAGATCTTACATGTTTTTCTAAAGAGTTCAAAATTGATCTTGCATTCACTTATTCTTGAAACATTTTGAGAAGGAGTACTTCCACTTTCCATTTTATTCACCTTTGTGTTATCTTAATACTCTTATTGATCATGAAGTATTTATGTAATAAAATGGTAAAAAGAAAAAAGAAAGCATGTATCAAATGCTTACCATTTGCCAGGCATTGGGAGGGAAATATAATCAAATTGAAGTCTGTGCCTTCCAGAAATAAACAACCTGAAAGAAAGATAGGCAAGACCAAATGATTTGCTTTGGCCAATCCAATTTAGGTGGAAGTGACTTGTGATATGTGTCCACAACGAGATAGTTAATTACTGGTGCTTCATTGTCCAGCCTGCTCGTTCCCTGCTTTGGAAGCCATGGGAGAATATTTAAATAGGGAAAGCTCATAATGTCAAAGTGATCTGGAAGTTTAGGCCAACTCTTGTAGGATAACACACTTTGTGTAAGTGAGAAAAAAAACTATAGTGAATTAGGCCATGGAGATTGAAGGTTTGTCACTGCAGCAAAACATAACTTATCCTGACTGATACAATGGTCAGCATCCCTGTCTCAGATGAAATTGCCCAGTGATGTAGACATCAAGCTTGTTAGATATTTTATTGTTTTTCACCAGATATATGGTACCCTGGATTTTTGGCAAACAAAAATTGGTAACCAGCCTTTTTTTTTTTTATGCATAAGGCCTTAATGCATAAGCTTTTCTTAGACATACAAACTTAGAAATATTGCCAGAATAAATACTGTTGTAAGGTGATCTGAGTAGCACTCCTCTTAACACTCCCACAATCCTTAAACTTCCCTCTGACCTTATTCCTCCCAACTCCAACCACAAATGCTGTGCTCCAAGAAAGCAAACAAGCAGATTTTCCCTCATGCAATCTCCTGCCTCTGTTTTTTAATATGTGCTGTGTCCTTTGCCTAGAATGTCTTCTACTCACCATCTTCTAAAATCCAGATCCAGTAGATCACTTTTTTATAAAGTATTTCATTGCTCCTTCACATACATATACATACACATGCACAAACATGCACCAATAATGCACAAAAAGTAATCCTTCTCACTAACAAAAGGAAGGGAAAGAAACTAAAATTTATTGAATATCCCCCCTAGCATGTGCCTGGCATGGTGTGTGGTACTTTGTCCATGAACTCCCAGAGCTCTTTATCTGCTTCTCTCTTATGACATATAAAACTCTATACCTTATTGTGTATTATTTTTAACATTAGTATTATTATCACATAATTATGTATTTTTATTACATTTGAAAATAAAATAATTATCATTTACAGGGCCCAGCCTGAGGTCTAGCATATAGTAGATGCTCAATATGTTTTTTTAATGAAAGAACACTTTCAAATATCTTTTGAATGCCTTCAACATATATGCACATTTAAAATAGTTGTGAAGGGTAAAAATATGATTAGAAATCAACATTATCTTTCGTCTCTACTATTGTGCCTGATTTCCTGGCTTACAAACATTTCAATGGCAGGCTGCAAGATGAGTGTAAGACTTCATCCTGTCCAGGGTGACTGGGTGGCTTAGTGAGTTAAGCAGCCAGCTCTTGATTTCGGCTCAGGTCATGATCTCAGGGTCCTGGGATCGAGCCCCACATTGGGCTCTGCGCTCATCAGGGAGACTGCTTGAGAATTCTCTCTCTCCCTCTCCCTCTGCCCTTCCTCTCGCTCTTTCTCTTTCTCTCCCTGAAATAAATAGGTAAATCTTCAAACAAACAGACAAACAAAAAAAAAAACAAAAAAAACACTTCATCTATCCAAAAGAGGCACAGAGAGCCAGGATCCGCTAAAGAGATCTTCCTTATAAAAACATTTAGAGTTTTTATCTGTTACACGTATCTCATAAACATGATTACTCAACTATCATAAAATAAGACACACTATAACCACTGACCAATCAGAAGACATGGGTAAAATTGTGGGAGGAAGCCCAGAGAAACAGTAAAACAGCTTTAGGCTTCACAGGACACTAATTAATCATTTTGGCTAGAAAGCCCCTCTCCCCATGGAGCTTAATGGCTTCCAAGGAAGGTTTGGATGAAACACTTCACCAGATGGACCCAGTACCTACATTAAGATTCTGCCACCCACACCCTTATGTATTCATCTATTTCTCCATAAAAGAGTTGATAGTGTATTAAGGTAATAGGGTCCATATTAACAAGGGACTAAAGAAAATATTATATGACAACTGACCTCCAGTTTTTCATAGCTGAGTGTAAACTGAAATGGAGACTTATAACTAATATTATGGCATCAAAAAACTTAACATTTCAATTTTCTTCTTTTTGACTGATGAACCAGGGTGGCAGGATGACAGTGGTATACTAATCCTGCAAAAAAGAATCAGAGTCTTTGCACTGAATTACTCACAAGTAGAGAAATAAACTGTCTGACCTCAAAAAAAAAAAAAATTACAGTACATGTTCCCTTTAGCTATTGTATTTAAGTGGTAAGTTATAAGTGTTGCCATTTTTTGAGCGCCTACAAGACAGATGTTATTATCCCATTGCACAGATGAGGAAAGTGACTGAGGGAGGTTAAGTTAGCCAAAGTTATTTGACTTGTAATGGGCAGAGCCAGTATTCAAACTTAGGTCTTCTATATCCAAAGCCCAGGTCCTTCCAGAATTCTACTTCATTACATAGCATAGCACTTTATCAGAGTTTTTTTTTTAAGATTGTATTCATTTGTTAGAGAAAGAGAGTGTGTGTGAGACAGAGCATGAAAGAGAGCACAAGCAGGGGGAGGCATAGAGGGAGAAGCAGGCTCTCCACTGAGCAGGGAGCCCGATGCAGGGCTCAATCCCAGGACCCTGGGATCATGACCTCAGCCAAAGGCAGACGCTTAACCGACTGAGCCACCCAGGTGCCCTATCAGAGTTTTTATTACAAAGTTACGTACATGTATAAATATACATATACATTGATTAGACTTTGGTGTAAGATACCATAGGGAAAAAGAATTTCAAGAACTTCACCTTTTGCTAAGAACAGACTGACACAATAACTCAGGCACAAAGTAGCAGTTTTGTTTTTACCTAAAAATTAATAATGATCATCTTTATTTGCAAGGCTTTGTAGCAAAGGTTAAAATAAATGTTGATAAATTAAGATTATTAACACAGACTGGTAATAGCCTAAATAGCAATTTAGTGACATTGCCATCTTACACGTTAATGAAATGAAAATTTGAATTGATTATATAAGGAAAGAATCTCTTGTTTATTCTAATCCTAATATTATGGTTGATAATTTCACCAGCAGTCCTGATGAAAATATACCTGATAGAACAACACCACAGGAAACTAATGATCATAATGAATCTACTTGTCACTGAAGTACAAAGATAGAGACTCATAAATCTTTTAAAAATTACTAAAAGCAAACAAATGATCAGGGCAAACAAATGATTATTTTATCATTGTTTATATGTGTTCTCTACTTCATAGTTATTGTCTTATTTCCTGGGGAAAATGGTCAAAATGCCTTTTAAATATTTGCATTTTATTGTAAACTTTCCTAACTTTACTCCACGGAAGCTCCCAAAGACTGGACTCAGCAACCTTTATTTAATTATCATTATGAGATAGCAATTTAATCTTTTCTTCTTCATCAAAAGATAATCAGTAGTCAGTTGAAAAATAATATTAATATTCTCCTCTAAATCAATGTTTTGCTTATTTTTAAGACTTTACAAGTTGATTGTACATGATCACTCAAACTCAAAGTATGCAAAGAAGGCCATGATTTTAAAAATCTTTTGTCCAAAATTGCGTCTAAAAATCACAACATATATTTTGTTATTTATTTTATCACTGTAAGTTAGCATTCCATAAATGTAATTAAAAGTTCAGTGAATTACCCAGGAAGTCCTATTAGCAAACTAAACAAAACGAAAACATTACTCAAGGAGTTGCAATCATTTAGATAACTGCCTCCATGGGAAACGTTCCATTTTCATTAATGGATGGTCCAAATATGACCAATTTGTCATGAACAGAGACTAAATCCACACGTGTTGGGTTCTGATGAATAAAAGAAGGAGGTCATTAATCTACTTTAAATTCTGGCCATACCAGTTATATACCGATTAAGTCACTTAACCTCTCTGAGCCTCAGCTTCCTGGTCTGTACAACGAGAATAACACCAGCACCAGCCTCGGAGTGTGTTGTGTAGGTGAAAGGGGGACGCTTGTGCAGGTGGTTAGTGCAGAGTCTGGTCCATAGGAAGCACCCAGTACATATTACTGCTGTTGTTCTTGTTGGGAGACACACAACCACGTGTGTGCACACACTGAGGATTCCAAACAAATCAGAGGCCATGTATATTTCCCTCATCTTCATCAAACCCATCTCAGTTTACAGTTGAACTACTTGAGTGTCCTTCTAACTGGTTCTCCAGACTCCACTATTATTCAGCTCTGGTCCACTCCTCATTGCCCCTAAGAGTTCATGGTCTAGAGTCTTGGTTTCCTCCTCCCAAAAATGGATTGTAAATCTAATCACTCACAAGATTATTGAAAAGATAGAAATGAGTTGATGATGAAAAAAATTCTTAAAAATATAGAACTCAGCAAGTATTCCTTATTGTTAGAAAGACTTCTGATCTTGGCCAGGAATGACTTATTTATTCAACAAAAATGTATCGATGCTTCTTAGGTGTGTGTAAAATAGGATGCAAAGTGCTAGTGACAAAAATATCAATGAAACATGGTCTCTAGCCTTGAAAGAGCACAAAATCGATGTAGTGAAAACCCTTCCGAGTGTCCGCCCAGCCCAGGCACTGGCTCACCCTACCCTGAGAACTGCTCCCATTCACAGAGGGGGCCCGGACAGCTAGACACAGATCGTGTGGTTCCATTGCCCTGGACACAGGGAATTGCATGGGGACAGACAACTGAAATAAGATCGAACCACCAGATGTGCTTCTCCAGAGAATTTGAAACAGATTTCTTTTCAGCCAGTTAGTCTCCATGGGTGATTAGAACTGCAGCTCATGTAAATTCTGAGTTGCTACATGTCTCAATGGGGGCAGGGGAGCAGAGACACTGGTCTGTAGAGGAAGAGGAATGAATCGGACAAGGAAAAAGAGGCTTGGATTTCTGATGACTTTTTATTACTTTTTTCAAGTCCCTGCCTGAGCTTAGGTTCATTTCCATCTCTTGAGGTCCTTGATTCCCTTCTCTTCCCACCCCAGTAGACTTAAAATGGTGCCTTTTACCCTCGCAGTCCCCACTGTGGTTTTCATTACTTCCAACGAAAAGAACACTTTAAACGTACGATATTCGTATATTGAATACCAGCCTAAGACAATGACTACTATAACAAAAGCATACAGAACCAGCTTTGGAAGACAAGAGGTGGCTATGAATAACTGACCTGGAGATTGCTTTTCAGAGGAGATGACATTTGGGGTTGTACCTATTGCCGTATCTTCTAGATTAACTCGGTCTTCCCACCAAAGAGCTTCCTCTAGCACCTGTGCTCGGCTTGTGGCTCACCCCAGTGAAAAGGATTCATTCCAAGCCCAGACCTAGTGTGCCTGTCACACTCTATTTAACAAGACCATACCAGGTTGAACTCCAACACGCACCTCTGTTTTTTTAAGCAAAAGAACTAGGTCACCAATTTTGTGTTTCAGGGATTTGCCCAAGATCCTACAAGACCCTTAAGAGGTTTTGAACACAAGCTTTCTAATTCCAGCTACTATGCTTTTCCCATTGTACGGAGACAGCGCAGAGCTCCTGTGAGGAAGTCAGGTGGCTCTGGAGACACAGAGTGAGAAATTCTGCAGAGACTCGTTGCCTACAGACCCAAGTCCAAACTCCTTGGCCTGGCATCCTAAGCCCTTCACAGTCTGGTTCCAATCAGTCATTCCTATGTCTCTCCCACATACCACCCCATCAGACTTTGAACAACCCCCACACACATCCCACATTTCATGCTTCTCTTCATATTACTCTCACATGAGCATGGCTTTCAACCCATTTCTATCATCCATCAAGCCTTCTCCATCTATCCACAGATTTCATCACCCCCTCCTCTGTCCAACTTAGCACTTCAGTGACCCTTTTAAAATAGTAGCCAACCAGTTCTCATTCCTCATTACATTGTCAGCATTTGCCAAATTAGCATTCCTGCAGAATCACAGCTAGACATGTCTACCCAGAAACAGGCAAGAGCAGAAACAGGCTGAGAGAGAAAGAAAGTGGATATGATACAGGCGTGGCTAAAGACCATGCCCACAGAAAAGCCTTCTTCCCACCTGAATAGTGCCCCACACCATTAGGGATTTATTTCTTTGGGTCCAGCATTACTTGGTCTCCTATTAATATGAAAATGTTTAAGTAATCTGAGTGCAAATTAATTTGGGGTACATTTCTTCTGTGATGAGAGGAACTAAGCCATGAAAGAAGCAAGTACATAAGAATGAAGTATAGAAAAGAAAGGAAAGGGCAGAGGAAGGGGACATCCAGATAGCAAAATATAAACTTGGCAGGCCTTAAGAATCATGCATTTAATTGATGAGAAAAGCAGCGACCAACATCACTATCACTGATATCACCAGGATTTCGTTTCATTTGCTGTAACTGAAGGTTGAAATGTTATTTCGATTGATTTTTAAACATGACAACTTACATTTCCTTTTGCCATCTTGCTGCTGCAATTGAGAAGGTGCTGGTTGAAGCGTTCATAGGTGAAAAAGTCCAATAGACCCATTTCATAAAAATGATTTGATAATGTAGTGGAAGTCAATTTAGTTGGTCAATTTAGTTTGGTCAGTTGGCACAAGAGATGCTAAAAACCCATCACTTAGTTCCCATTGGGACAAACAGCCTATTTTTTTTAATAGCAGCAACATGAAAAGTAGCAAAGCTTGTGAGATCAAGGGGGAAAAGTAGCTCAACTCTATTTTTGTTTTGCCACTAAGTCTGGAATGTAACGTCAATCACATTGTATAACCTGCATGTTGGTTTTTCCATCTGTACAGTTAGTATAATAATGCTACCCCTTCAAAGAGCAGAAAATAAGAACTAACTATTTCAGGGCATTAAGCCTAGAATTCAGCCCATTTTATAATAAAGGAGGTGAATAAAATAGATCCTTGGTCACAAAATGGCCTCCCAGTGAAAATTATTTTATAAACAAATATGTATAATCATCTTTAATTTCTCATACACTTCAGGAAATGTATCAAAAACAGGTTTTTTTTAAAGATTTTATTTATTTATTTGACAGAGAGAGACACAGTGAGAGCAGGAACACAAGCGGGGGAGTGGGAGAGGGAGAAGCAGGCTTCCCGCTGAGCAGGGAGCCTGATGTGGGGCTCGATCTGAGGACCCTGGGACCATGACCTGAGCCGAAAGCAGACGCTTAACGACTGAGCCACCCAGGCGCCCCCAAAAACAGTTTTAAAAGCAAACATACTTCATGACCTCAGATATAAAATTCAGGGTTTTTTTCAATTTACCCTTTTTCAAAATTTTATTACTTTTTTTTTAATTCCAGTATAGCTACCATACAGTGTTGTATTAGTTTCAGGGGTACAATATAGTGATGCAACAATCCTGTACATCATTACTCAGTGCTCATCAGGACAAGTGCACTCAATCTCCATCACCTACGTCACCCATCCTCCAACCCACCTCCCTCTGGCAAGCATCAGTTTGTTCTCCAGAGTTAAGAGTCTGTTTCTTGGTTTGTCTCTCTCTCTCTTTTATCCTTTTCTCATTTGTTTTGTTTCTTAAATTCCACATATGAGTGAAGCCATATGGTATTTATCTTTCTCTGACTTATTCCACTTAGCATTGTACTCCCTACCTTTATCCATGTTGTGGCAAGTGGCAAGATTTCATTCTTTTTTTATGGTGAATAGCATGCCATTGTATTTATCTACCACCTCTTCTTTATCCATTCATTTATAGATGGACATTGAGCTGCTTCCATAATTTGCCTATTGTAAATAATGCTGCAATAAAATAAGAATGCATATATCCTTTCAAATTAATATTTTTGTGTTCTTGGAGTAAATACCCAGTAGCACAATTACTGAATTGTAGGGTAGTTCTATTTTTAATTTTTTAGGAACATCCATACTATTTTCCACAATGGCTGTACCAGTTTGCATTCCCACCAATGGTGCATGAGGGTTCTGTTTTTTTTTCCCACATCTTCGCCAGCACTTGTTGTTTCTTGTGTTTTTGATTTTCGCCATTCTGGCTGGTGTGAGGTGATATCTCATTGTGGTTTTGATTTGCATTTCCTTGATGATAAGTGATGATGGGCATCTTTTCATGTGTCTGCTGGCCATCTGGATGACTTCTTTGCGGAAATGTCTTTCCATGTCTTCTGCCCATTTTTAATTGGATCATTTGGTTTGGGGATGTTGAATTATATCCATTCTTTATATATTTTGGATTCTAACCCTCTATAGGAGAAGTATCTTCTCCTATTCAGTAGGGTTCCATTTAGTTTTGTTGATTGTTTCCTTTGCTGTGCCGAAGTTTTTATTTGGATGTAGTCCCAGGAGCTCATTTTTGTTTTTGTTTCCCTTCATTTTACCCTCTTGTGTGCAATGCATGCTATTATTTTGGCAGTTGCAATTAATAGTCTACTGGTAGTAATTTTCTTCTATGAACGTAAGGTCTGTTCTTATCACAAAACAACAACAATAGTAATGACACCAGGAAATGAAACACTTTCCTTACATGATCTCATTTACACGGTTAATTTTATAGGTGAGGAAACTGGGAGTTAGAGAATTTAAGTAACTTGGTTACAGAGTCACACAGCCAGTGGAATGGCAAAACTCAAAGCCTCCTTGTGTTCATCTTTGCCACAGTATTTCTGGCATTCGTGGGCTTTCCTTTTGTCTTAGGGTTGTTAGGAAACACACATGTTCCAAATGTTTGTGTCCCCCAAAATCCATATGTTGAAATCCTAACTCCCGACGTGATGGTATTAGTAGATGGGGGCTTTTGTGAGGTGCTTAAGCCATAAGGGTAGAAGTTCATCAATAGGATTAGAGCCTTATAAAAATTGGCTCCAGAGGGGCCCAAGATCCTTCCACCATGCGAGGATCCAGGGAGAAGGCACCGGCAATGAGCCGGAAGGAGAGCTTTCCCAAGAATGTGACCATGCTACAGTGCCTTGATCTTGCACATCTAAGCCTCCAGAACTGTGAGAAATAAATTTCTATTGTTTATAGGACACCCAGGCTGTAGCTTGTGTTATAGCAGCTTCAGGGGACTAAAACACATCCTAACCGGAACTTGGAGCACGTTCTAAGAAACAGGTAACCGGGTCTCATTACAACAATAGTAATAACCTAGCCTGCGTCAGGCTGCATTGCACACCCTTCAATTGTTGTGTTCAATTCCTCGGCTGGCCACTGACTCAGATTATGAGCATCTGTAGTTCTTAGTTTCAGGCACTACTCTTTTGGTATCTACTTGAGGCCTTTACACTGCAGAAGAATACGCCTGCTAACTGCAAGCTTATGGGACTTAGACAGGATCACAGGTATGAATAGCAAAGAGAATTCCATGTGAAATACACTTTGAGGGGAAAATATGCACATATTAACCATCTGTTCAGAATTATAGCCTTCTTCGCTTTTACTAGGTTGACTGCTGTAATTGACCAGCAGTATTGCCACAGTATTTAAATACCGTAACATGCTAAGAACAAGCTCCTTTGCCTGTTAGGTCCTTCTCATTTTATGTTTCTGCCAGCACACCACATGTCGGTTAGCAACTATACCCTTTACATAATTCTAAAATATTGAACTGTATGCTAAATACATAAAATATTTTAAGATAATGTCCTGAGAGAATAGTGTGTCATATTATAACTCAGTATGCCCAAAGGTAATTATTCAGATATCAATATGCAAAAGAGCAGTACGTTGTAGTACCCTATATTTCTTTTTATTTTGCTTCTTTGTAGCAAGCAATAAATTTCAAGATGCAAAAAGAAAAATATTAAAGGAAAAGTTTGCAGTTGATTTTCTTAACAAGATTGTTTGCCCAAGGAGAGGGAAATTTCAGTTGGTTCTTTCCTAATTATTCATGTAAATTAAATTCTACAAGTGAAGAAAAATTCATGAAAGTCATACTTACTCATCTGAGAGGGAGATATGGCATATGAATGGGGCCCATAACCTCAGAAGGTGAAATGTAGAAAATATCACAAGCAACTCCCACATTAAGTGAAGTGAACCAAAAAAAAAGGGAGATTCTTGGTGTGAAGGAGACTTCAAGGATACCCTCCCTAATCGCCTCTTAATAGTCTCAAATATCTGACACAGGAAACAAATCAAGAATTCCGAGAACATGGAATTATTAATCACTTAGATTTGATACCAAATGTAAGCACTACTAGACACATTTTAAATTTTAAAAACCTTTTAAATATAACATTTAAAAAGCACAGAATGTAATTTACATTTTTAAGACATTAGTATGTGGCACATCCCGGGAAAAGTTCATTGTACATTCTTCGTATTTTTCTGAAACCCACACTTTTTTCCCCCTTAGCCTAATATATGTTAAGATGAAACGTAACCATAAATTACCACAGACTTGTATGCTGACTAAGGTTCAATAGTCAAAGAGAACTCAAAGCATTCAGCAAATATTTATTGAATGCCCCATGTGCGTGGCATTGTGCTGAAAAACACAATAGTCCTTCTCACTTCAGATATAAACAGTTTAATTAATCCTTTCACAAAAGAATTAACCAGTAAATAAAAAGTGTGTCCACCAATCATGGGAATGTCTTAGTTTGCATCTCCTCAGGATAAAGTTGAAAACTATGAAGGAAGGATAAACCAGAGCTGATGACAAGTTGAATATGGAGAACAAAGATGGATGAAACAAAGACCAAACCAAAGATAAAGCGAAGATAAAAGCCATCACAGTGACAGGACTGGGAAAGTGTTGGGGAGACCAGGATAACAATATAAGGAGCATATACGCTGAGCTGGAAGTAGCCGTCAGATACCCAAGGACAGAGGAAGTAGAGGCAGCTGATGGTATTTGTCCAGAACTCGAGAGTTCTAAAAGATTGTCTTCAAATGTACAGTAAGTAAGAAAGTACCAGGAGTGGAACCATACGACCCTGAGTTTTCGTCACTCACATCTATTTAGTAAAGACAAAAAAGAAAAGACACAGGCAAAAGAGGACAAAAAGTAATTGTTGAGGAAGGCATGGTAACCTATTCAGTCAAGGTACTGAGAGATGATACTAAATTAAGAAAAAAAGTACTGATGCACAAATAAATAGCAACAGATATGAAGAAGGCTAGCAGCTAAGAGACAACTACTGAATCTGACTAGGAAAATGCTAGTGGCTTTAACAACAGATCATCCAAAAAGATGTACAAATGGCCAATAAGCACATGAAAACATCCTCAACACAAGTAATCATTAGGAAAGTGAAAAATCAAAACCACAACCAGATACCACTTCACGCCCATTAGGAAGGCTATCATCCAAAAGAAGAAAGAGGAGGAAGAGGAATGGGGGAGAAAGGGGGGGAAGGAGGAGAAGGAAGGGTTGAAGAAGAAGGGGAAGAAGAAAACAGAACAGAACAAGTATTGGAGAGGATGTGGAGAAATTGGAACCCTTATGCATGGCTGGCAGGAATGTAAAACATACAATTCCCATATGATCCAACAATTCTGCTACCAGGTATATACCCAAAAGAATTGAAAGCAGGGATTTGAACAAGTATTTGTACACTGATGTTTGTAGCAACATTATTCACAATAGCCCAAAAGTGGAAAAGAGAGGTGTCCATCAATAGATGAATGCCTAAACCAAAGGTAGCATACACATACAATGGAATATTATTTAGCCTTAGGAAGGAAAGAAATTCTGCCCCATGCTACAACATGGATGAACACTGGCGACATTATGTTAACTGAAATAAGCCAGATTCATTTGTGGACAAATATTGTATTATTTCACTTACATGAGGTATCTAGAAAAGGCAAATTCACAGAGACAGAAAGTAGACTAGAGGCTGCAGGATTGGGGGCAGGAGGTGAATAGGGAATGTTTAATGGGTACAGAGTTCTGTTGGGGATGATGAAAAGTTCTGGAGATAGATGGTGTTGATGGCTGCACAACATAGCGAATGTACTTAATGACACAAAGTACCTTGAATTGTACACTTTCAAATGTTTAAAAAGGTAAATTTTATGTTACATGCATTTTACATTTTTAAAAGGGGGGGAGAGAACAGATCAGCAGAGCTATGAGAGAAGAAACCAGATGATGGAGATCCCGGAGGCCGGGTCCATGGATGAAATGGTGTTTACCCGTGACCCACCCTCGAGAGGATGGTACACCCACTGAATGCGGCGATGAAAGCATAAGCACAAGCCTCCTCAAACAGACTACACTCTAAAGAATATTCTTTGTAAATAGGAAATGAGACATTTCCTAGCAGCTGACTCACTCCATTTCAGCCCTCGTGGAGCACGGACTCTGCCCGGACAGGGAGATACAGACTTATAATTGGTGGTCTCTGCATTTAGAGGGTCACTGTTAGAGAATCCTGAACCTGGGACCAATTTTATTTATTCATCAAATCAGTTAGCATTTATTGAGCACCTACTGTACACCAAGCCCAGAGCTCGTCCCTAGAGCTGTTGGACGTGACACAGAGAACAGGCAGCTATCAACACAGCAAGACCTCAGGGGGACTAAAAGGGTGTTTCGGAACACCTAGGAGACAATGTGAGGTAACCAAGAATGACTTGCCTCATTTCTTTCTTGAATAAGATGTAGGTCAGTAAAATCTGTCGGCATGGCATATTTGAACTTTAGCAAGTCTTTCATGATATCTAGGTACACAATATGGAGATAAATGAACTAATTAAGTGGAGAACAAGAACTTCCAGAAACAGGGGCTATAGAAATTTGAGAGAAAGAGTGGTCCCTATAACAAAGAGATGTCAGAAAAATTACTTTGGTATGGGAAGAGGTTACTCAATTAGGGTAAGAAATTGAGGGCTGTCTAACTTTAATCCAATAATAATAACCTAATCTAATAATCATAATCATCTCATTTTAATCTAATAATAATCTAAGTTTATTGGAATAAGCTTAATAATAATAATAGTAATATTATTATATTAGTAATTATTTCCTTAATAGTAATAATGATTTCCTTATGGCACTTAGCACTTTCCATAGATTAGCCTTTGTAGTCTTCATCACAAAACTTTCCAGATAGATCTTATTTTTGCCCTTACAAACAAGGAAACTGAGGCTCAGAGCAGTTCAATAACCTGGCCAGAGTCATACAGCTAGCATGTGAAAGAACAGGGATTAGAAGCCAGGTCCAAGTGTAAGGACTGTGCTCTTAAATACCATGCTATACTTGGGATAAAGCTGGGCATTTATTTAAAATGAGACAGAGCAGCCCTGGGCCATTGGGAAGACCAATGCAGGCCTGATGTGAACAGGCAGGAGCCTGGAGAAACAGGGAACCAGAGAATGCTGCCTGGGTATTAAGCAGAAAGGATGGTAGGAGGACTGAAGGGGGCAAGGGACCAGGAGACCAACTGGAGGGACTTTGCTGTGAAGATGGAGAGAGAATGAGGCGCTTTGAATTATGGGTAGTGAAGCAAACTAGAATGATGGTGTAACTTAATTTTCTTCTAATAAAGACGCTAGAAAGTACACCTCTATGCACTCTCATAGTCCATGCAATTGGCGCCTTTGGTATTGCTGGTGGGAAATAAACAAACTGGTTGATAGATCCTAGAGTGCTGATATAATAGATATTTCTGTGGTCCTCTCCTTCAATTACCCATAATAAGTTTATTACTCTTAATAACTTCCTAATTAAAATATTTGGTCTTCCTCACAAATTTCAAATTTCCTTCATTGATCAAACAAGGCAACACATCATATAAAGTTTAATATTTTTTACATGGATACCCCATTAATCCTATTTCTTTCATCTATACCAATACCATATTTAAATAATGGCAATTTATTTGTATAAACTTTTAAACAGTAAAAGGTACTGTTATTATATGTTGTCGTCAAACACCACAGTGAACTAAGCCTAGTAATTGTTCCAAAGGTAAAGCACAGCAATGTCTGCTGTTTAAATAACAAATATGGAATTTGGGGACGCAATTAAAGTTTATTCTCAAAAAGCAACAGGAACTTCCACAGATATTAATAAAGCCAAATAATCTGAAGGGAGCACTATAAATGGGATGCTAATATTATAATGCTTGTATACATTTTAACATGTATGCACTTCACAAATTTTGAGTTCAAACAGTGCAAAGAAAATGCTGTTTTTTTCTAAACCTATGAAAACAGTTGGTCACATGCTGAGTCCAAGGAGAATCTCAAGTTTTCTGTCATTTATAAGCAGTCTCCTGCCTTAAATATAAAATCATTGGCTTACACAGTGAATCATTATAAATCTCTCACAAGCTTTTAAACCAATCAGTCAAGCTTAGAATGCAGTGATTTGGAGAATCATAGCTCTGAGGCTTTGGGGCCTCACTGTGCATGGGTAATAAATGTAAATGATTTTGCAACTTGTAGAAACATAGGTTAGTTCGCTCTTTACCTCCCAAGGAGCAATTGGGTTTGACTAAGGAGGTTTACTGTGGTCCTAGGGAAAAAAATCTATTATGTCATTTTCTTTCCCGAATCCTGGGAGAAAGAATAACATAAAAAGCAGTTAATCCGTTAAACACACAAACTCTACTATATAGAAAACTGCCACTCAGGAAACCTAGATTCCTTCTGCAATTTGTAGCACTTCCAGTGAGAAAAAAAAAACCTTTCTAACACAAAGTTCTCCACGTGGTATCATCTACCCAGTTTTCCCTGCTCTGGACAAGAGAATCTTAATTATAACAATGAAAAAATATTCATTTAGTAACATTGCCATTCTCAAAAAAAGAAAAATCCTTCTTGCATTATTCATGAAATAAATTCCAAAATTTGAAAATAAATCCTATGCAGAGTTCAAATGATTTTTTTTCCAATTTGAGACAATTTCATGAAGACAGAAAAAGGATTTGCTAAGAATGGTAACAACCTTTTAACATGAGAATTGTATATATGTTATCATACAATTAATTAAAGCTTAATTATATGCACGAAACTATAAATGTTGAAAAGTGAGGTTCTAATTGTACTTATAATTTCTCCCCATTAAAGACCTGGTAAATCTCTTAGCCCAAAATGGATAATAAAATAAATCTGCTTTAAGTCGGATCTGGATTTTTTATCTTGTGTTGTTTTATTTTTTTATTTTTATTTTTTTAAGATTTATTTATTTGAGAGAGAGAGAAAGGGAGAAAGAGAGAGAGAGATGGATTGGGGGAGAGACAGAGAGAGAGGGAGAGAGAAACGCAAGCAGACTCCACGCCAAGTGCGGAGCCTGATGCCGGACTGGATCTCATGACCCTGAGACCATTACCTGAGCTGAAACCAAGAGTCGGACGCATAACCTACTGCATCACCTAAGCACACCTTTTTTTTTTCTTTCTTCTTTTCTTTGAAGATTTATTTATCTTGTGTTATTCTAGTTCTACTGATGGTCTTTGTGTCCAGGCTGTTTCTGTCCCTCACATGTCGCCTGCAAATTCATGTCATCAGAGTGTCAGAACATTTACTCTTTAGTCTTGGTTTCCTTTCTCAGTGTTCAGGTTTTAAGTGAACAAATTCCTCAAACAGGCTTTGGAGAATTCCTTCTACTCATCACCTCTGCTTTCTAGAGCCTTTCTGAGACTTGGTGTCCCCATCCATACTTTCTGCATTCTTCACCTTAATGCCTCCTGAAGCAAAGAAGGCAGTTTTAATATCCTTTTAGCAGGAATTCTAATTAAAGTCCCAACTGCAAAGCAAAAAAAGCCTGGATACCTCACAATGGGAAGAAATGCAGACAGCATGAAATATTCTAATATAAAATATCTTCCCACCACCCCACACTCTGTCCTCAGGCCCTGCTCTTGTTGTTTGAGGGATGCTTCTATTTAACCATTTTGCACCCAGTATTATTTTTAAAGACTTTATTTATTTGAGAGAGAGAGAGCGCACGAGAGAGAGTGCATGAGCGGGGAGGGGGGACAGAGGAAGAGGGAGAAGCAGACTCCCCGCTGAGCTCAGAGCCCTATGTGGGGCTCAGTCCCAGGACTCTGAGATCATGACCTGAGCCAAAGGCAGACACTTGACTGATTGAGCCACCCAGACACCCCTTGTACCCAGTATTAAGGAAGCAAAACTTACAAACACTCAAGATTAAAAATTGTATATTGCTTTATTTAAGCAATGATTTCTACTTTAACAATCTTTCTTTAGAGGCCAACATTCCGTTTTTATAAACACATTCTCTTATCATTTTAGATTGTCATAGTAAGCAGTCTTAGTGTCATTCCCGCATATCTATGAACCAAAGATAATTTTTATCCTCTAATTATTGAAGACTCTTTCTGTACCCTTGCTTTTACCTTATTAATTCCCTTGTCTATATTGCATTGTCCACTCCTTGCTGTATCTTTTCATGTCTTTTACTATCCAGCTAACATGTCATTTCTTTCATGTAATCATTCATAATTATTTCAGTTTTTATTTATACATTTCTTCTCTCCTGCTCAAAAATGCTATAGTAAACCACACAATTAACACATAGGAAAATATTGCTTATTTGCTGATTCTATATATATGTAGTATTATCACCCCAGTTAGACTGTAAGTATCTCTCTTATGTTTGCGTATTCACCATAATATTGTGGCATCTATGAGAGTGATCAATAATAAAGGTGGATTGATTGATTGATGGGTTCAAAAACATCAAAAATAGATTGAACATTAAGAAGGATAGAGAAATGCATTATGAAATGCTGACAAAACTGGAAATATTTTAGATAGATACATACGAGTAGAATTATGATCCAAATTTATTTCAAAACTAAACTTTCCTGGAATGTTCAGGTGAGAAAGTTCAAAAGTTGGAGAGGTGCATTTCCTCGGGGCAGAAGTAAGCCCCCCCTCCCAGCAAGCTCTGAGCTGTGAAATCCTACACCAAGAGGGGAAAATGAAATGAAAACAAATGAGGCTCCTGAGAAGTTTAGATCATTTAATTCATGCGAGAACCATCAATAGCTAACATTTCGCAATTCTTACCACATGTCAGACACTGGGTCAAGCAGACTATTATCTCAATTGATCTGTTATCATCCCTATTTTATACATAAGAAAATTGACACACAGAAGAAGTTAAGGGACTTCTTGAAGGTAGCCCAAACTGTATTGAATTCTTATTTTTACAGAGGCATTAAATTGCAGAGACAGGAAAATACAACAGTTTGAGCAGTACACGGTGAGAAGTGACCTGGGAGCACCCAGGAAAGAGATCCCATCTAGACCAAAGGCAACTTCCAAAGGAAGGTGATACTTTTTAAAGGATGAGAGTGTGTCAAACAGGTAAAGAAGCAAGAGAAGAATATTCTAAGAGAAGAACAGCATGAATAAAGACAAGGTGGCCCAAAAAGGTATAACCCAGCCTGAGAACTGTAAGTGGTTGAGACTAGAACACCAAATAGCAGGAAAGAAAGTATACAGGATCCCAGAATTTCCTGCACAGGCATTTGTTCATGAGTACAAAGGAGTATCGTGACGTCAAGGCATTTGAAAATTTTCTGTTCAGCAGTGTTTATAATGATTGGAAGCTAACATAAGTGATACAACCAGCAAAAAAAAAAAACTGATGTATAATCATGTATCCCAAATTACCGACACAAAAAATTTAAGGGAGCTCCAAGAGTCAGATATAACCAGTCTGGAGGAGACTTTTTTTTTTTTTTTTAGGTCCTGAATCAGCTAAAGAAAGCCATCTGACAGTGTATGAATGAAACTTAAAGACAAAGACGTGTATGGCTGGGTTTTTGAATATATGCTCTTTTCTCCAATTAATAAATTTTTCCTGATTTGTTATTAAGACTATAACAAAACTTAACATGTTCAAGGCACAGAAGTCAGCATGTCTTATAGTAAATCCTTGTTTCTGTAGAATAATCAATACCATCTATATCAAAACAGATTTTTTTCTTGGAAAATTTGTTAAACCGGATATAATTATTTAAAACAAGCAGAAATCCACTGAAAATTGGTTTAAAAACATCTTAGTAGAAGCACAGAAATTTAAGAATAAAGCAGAACATTTTAAAACAGCTTTACTAGTATGACCTCATTTCCCTTTTTTTCCTCCAACATAAAATAACAACAAAAAATCTTTGTATATCGG
Organism: Neomonachus schauinslandi; assembly: GCF_002201575.2. Taxonomy (NCBI): domain Eukaryota; kingdom Metazoa; phylum Chordata; class Mammalia; order Carnivora; family Phocidae; genus Neomonachus; species Neomonachus schauinslandi. Next base: position 34,171,611 of record NC_058405.1, on the reverse strand, counting down.
TAAAAAGTATTTATTGGTATGTGAATAGTTGTGAATTTAATTGTTTATTGGAACCTTTAAACTTTGAGAGATGTTTTCTTAAATTATATAAATGATTTCTATAAAATATGGTGATAATAGTAATAACTAGATAATTACTTTTCTGAAAGTGAAAGGTCTAACCAATGATTGTTCTAAGAGCTCTCAGAAATAAATCTGCTACTATCTCCTTTTTGTTTTTATTTGTGTGTGCATATATGTGTGTGTGTGGACATGGACCAAACAAATCCTAGTATTTTTCAATATTTAGATTATTACTAAAAGTTACATATGTGCTAAATATCCAACTAAAGTTTTATTTCTATATACCAAGCTTTAAATCTCTTGGTCAAGTTTCCAACCATGATTATGCCCAATGATCCAATTACATAGTTTATGAGTTAATTTATTAACATTAATTATTGTTCATGTAAAGCTAGAAAATGGGATCTTGAAAATACTTAGCTTAAATATAATATCACAGGCCCAATATTTCAACAGTACCATGAATCAGGTAATAAATAGCTCCCTTTGATCATTGTTTTTAAAGTCTCTTGAACCATGCTTTGATTAGTTCTATTTAATATTTAACATCTGGTTAGTCAATTTCAATCTGCAGGAAACACTGCTGGAAAAATTCTATGCTGACTAAATACATTTATAATACTACAAAGCTGACATGTAATTGATTTTAGTTCCCATAAAAGGATTATGTTAACTTTCCTTAATCTATATATTTGTATTTTGTGCAGCCTAGCGAATTCACACAAGAGATGCTAAATTTTTATTTCTTATCAATATTTTATGTAAAATTGATAGGATTATATTTTAGTCTAAGTACCACTTTCCAATTTTTCCCTTGAAAAGAAAATAACATACTAAAAAATATGGCCGCACAGCTGTAGCATTAACACAGCAGAGCCTAACTGGCTGGCTGCAGTACTTCTGGTTATTGAAAGGCATACAGTAGTGAAACATTTTCTCTAGGCTAGCAGGCCCCAGAGAGAGTTCTGGATTTAAAAAAAAAAAAATGTAAAAGTTTTTACTTCCCATGGCTCTGGGATCATTTTTTTTTTTTTTTTGGACTGTCTAATTTAGGAAATCAAGAATTTTTTCATCATTAAAAAAAGAGTGGGCGATGTTTGCAAAGATTCGCGAAAGCCAGTATTTTGGTTACTGGTCACATATTATTTTACATTATTGCATATTACAATAGACACTTGTGCCAAATTTAAAATCAATAGCCATTTCCAAGGAGGCTATGAATTTTATTAGACAGAAATTTGGGTTTTTATCTTTTTAACACTAACTCGACTGACAGAGAAGATAATTTTTTAGATAAATAAAACATAATTTTTCTATTTGTTTTCAAATACTCAGCCTGTTGAAATTGGCAGGCTTTCTTTTAATTTCAGGATTCAGGTTCTCTTCCGTGTATGGGATGAGGAATAATCACAAAGTGATATAAAAATTATGAAGACATTGTCCAAATTTCAACCCTTTTCCTAATCTCATCTACAGTAGTACCTACCATTAAAATTGTAACAAGTTCAAAAGGTACTACATTATGGGAAAGAGAAATATCTAAAGCTATACTAAAAGAGAAAAAAATCTTTTCTTTCTGAAGAAAAAATCACCAAAGATGGCAATCTCTGGTCAATAAATAATAAATACTAAATGAAATAAAGATCTTTCTGCAATTACAATGGTAGACTGTGCCAATTCTACCCAAATTTTCCATAGATTAGCAATAAACCATGTGTTTCACAGTCTCGTGGATATTCTTAGTGCTTGGACCAGTACTGAGCCCATGCTTGATAAATAAATACTAATAAATAAATATTGTGCTTGATAAATATTAACAGTGCAGTGAAAGCTTGTATATAGCAAGCAATTCTTTTTAAAATGCAAATAGTAAGAGCTAACTTAAAGAAGGTTAACAAGTATTGGTTGTCTAGATTCCACATTTGCTTTCCTCGAATAGAATTAAACTATGTTGCTAAAATAAAATTGGTTATGTTGCTGAAATAAAATTGGTTTTTGTTATAAGGACTTTGGCTTTTACTCTGAGTAAAATGGGAAGCCTTGGGGAGTTTGAGCCAAATAATGACATCCTCTGGTCAATGCTTTTCACTGTGGCGGCTGCATTGAGAACTGCCTGAAGGACACACACGTGGAAGCAGAGAGATCACTTAGGAGGCTAATAGAATCTTGGCCAAAGATCATGGAGCCTTGGACCAGAGATGGAGTGAAGGAATTAAAAAGAGGCTGGATTTTTTCTTTAAGATTTATTTCTTTTGAAGAGAGAGAGAGTGTGTTTGTGCAAGCAGGAGGGGCAAAGGAAGAGGAAGAGAGACTCTCAAGCAGACTCCAAGCCAAGTGGAAACCACACGGAGGCCTCAATCTCACGACCCTGAGATCATGACCTGAGCCAAAACCAAGATCAGAGGCTTAACCAACTGCATTACCCAGGCGCCCCTCTATACACACTTTTTGAAGGTAGTGCCAAAGTATTTGCTCACGGAGAAGATGAGGTCCAAAAGAGAGAAAGGAGTTGAGAATGAGTTCAAGGACTTTGATCTGAGCACTAAGGAAGGTTGAGTCTGAGGGGCTTATTAGACATCAAGTAAGGGAGAAGGCATCTGGACATACGGGTCTGGAGTGGAGGGAGGCACCGGTCACCAAGAAGATTATTGGACAAGAAGCTCTGTGGCGTCTCACTTTTCTTAAAATTTTACCGCGGTGCCTGGGGCAAAGGTCATCCCCTAGGGTCAGAAGGCTTACAGTTGCTTAAAACTTGGAGACGTGGAAGGATACCTGAGTCATCTTAAACCGTAATGACTTGGTCAGTTCGAGTCCTAGTGCAACCGTCATCTAATGTATTGGTGTTCAGGAACCTCAAAAGAGAACAGGCGTTTTTTGTTGTTGTTGTTGTTTTTTTTTTTTTTTTTTTTTACTTATTTTATTTTTATTCTTATGTTAATCCCCATACATTACATCATTAGTTTTAGATGAAGTGTTCCATGATGCATTGTTTGTGCATAACACCCAGTGCTCCATGCAGAACGTGCCCTCCTCAATACCCACCACCAGGCTAACCCATCCTCCCACCCCCCTCCCCTCTAGAACCCTGTTTGTTTTTCAGAGTCCATCGTCTCTCATGGTTCGTCTACCCCTCCGATTTCCCCCGCTTCATTCTTCCCCTCCCGCTACCTTCTTCTTCTTCTTTTTTTTTTTTTCTTAACATATATTGCATTATTGAGAACAGGCGTTTTTATACAGTTACATTCTTGCTGACATCTTGTGGGATTTCTGGAAGTGTATAAAATGGCAAATACATTTGTTGTAATTTCATTCCATTTTAACAATATTTATTGAGCATTTGTGATGGGATGATTGCCAGGGGACTTACAAATTAAATAGAAATCCCATAAATTTTGCAAAAATATGAAATATATGGCTCTCAAGATACCCATAGTCTAAAGGGGAAATATACACAAAATAGGAGATATGCTTCGAAGGCATTGGTTCTTAAACTTTAATATGGGTAAGAATCTCTGTACTCAACTCCAGGGATTCTTTTGATAAAGTCTGGCCAGGGGCCTACTGTTTCAACAAAATTCCATGTTATTCTATTGAAGACAGTCTGTGGCTCTAAATAATGATATTTTTAAATGTACTGAATGAAAATTATCCTTATTTACTTATAATGATATATGTCTAACCCAGATATAAGGTGGGGTTGGCCTATCCCTTGAGAGCCAGATCAGTTGGTGCAAATTCCAAAACCTGGCCATACTGAAGTCTGAAAATATCGTAAAGATCTCTGTATATTCTGAGGAAGCAAATTCTCAGTCTTATGCTCATAACACTGCCTCTCAGATACCTGCTTCTATAGATACTGCACAGTTTTTACTATGATGTGAACCTCCGTCCCCTACCATCCTGTTCTACACACACACACACACACACACACAGAGCATTAATAAATAGAATAGATTTTACTGAAGTTGCCAGGGGAAGAATTGAGACGAAGAAGAGCAGATGTTGTAAAATAGAGTTAACTTCAAATTCAGCATTAGGCATCATGTGCCTCACGTGAACGAGTGAGAAATCTTATTGATTCTAAGTTTTGCTGCGATTATATGATGCAATATATTTAAAGAAGAAATGAGTGATATTTAAAATTACTGTTTTGTAGAGACATGGAAATATCACATCATTCTCCAGAATTCTCCCTTATTAAGTTAATAGAAACAGGGACGACTGTGATTTCCTGGTCTTGAAAAACAGATGACATTTTAGGACCTTTCTATCCCTGAGCTTCTGTGATGCTATGGGTAGTTATTACTGTTTGCTTAGAACTTTTCTCTAAGGCTCTCTAAAACAATGTATTTACATATGATATCCGCTCGGCTCGAAACTTGCAGGAGTAAGCAGTTCATTTAAAATTTGGGGACCTAAGAGACTAAACAGGAAGTCAGAGGAGCTGTCTGCTTTGGAACTGCTAAATCAACAAAGGATAATTTCAGAAGCTTGTCAGAGAACTCTATACATAGAATACCCATTGCAGCCTAATTTACAGTACCCATGGCAGGGGAGAAAATGTCTCTAGACTCCTCTCTTTGGTATGGATAATGCCTCACCCTGATTCAGAAAGCAATATAAACTTACACTATACATAAAAACATAAACACACCAATTACATAATCAAGTTCAGTTATACATCTGTGATCTCCACAATTTGCTGATGTGTTATTATTGTTGAAATGATTAGATGGATCAGAAGAAAAGGGGAATCGTTGGAACAGACTCCACAGAGAGGCAGAGGTTTGAAGCGGGGAAAGGATGGGCATATATTTTTAAATAGAAATGGAGGAGCTAAGTGTGGAACCTGATGCTACCTTGGTGAGAAATGGCAGGGTTATTTACCTGATTGAAGAGCATGCCCGCCTGAGTGTTATTGACAGTGAAGTCAGATAGTTTGGACGGATGCAGTGGCTCATGAGAAACATTAGAGGTTTCATTTTAAGCTCATGATTAGGCACTTGAAGATGATCGCTGGGGGCTTTGAGAGGGGTGATTTTATGCTAAATTGGAAAAGGAATTACTTAAAAAAGAAAGTCGAATAGCGTTGTAAAGGCCGACTATTGGAAGATGTAAGTGCCTCAGTAAATCTGAAAAATAATAAATGATTTAAGATTATTGCAGTTGTCCATATAATAAAAATAACTAAAGTTTACCGAGCGCTTACTATGTGCCGAACATAATTATAAGTAGCTTAACATGTATTAACTTACTTATTTCTCCACGACCTGTCCAGATAGATATTACTATACCCATTTTAAAGATGAAGAGATTGAGGCAGAGCATGGTTAAATTATATGGCCATGTTTGCAATTCATACAAAGAAACTGAGATCTGAATCCAAGCACTTTGGCTAATGAACCTGGTCTCTCAGCCACTGTCACTCACTAGGGGTGCCTAGGGACATAAAGAGAAAGAAAAGAGAGGTAATAAAACTTACCAATGAACAGCTGCAAGGATTTAGGGGGCAAAGAGAGAAAGGAAGAGCAGACGAATCTGAAGTTTCCAGCACAAGGAACAGGAAGGATTGATAGTATGTTTGGTAACTATTTAAGTTTTAAAAGTGTATTAGTGATACAGTAATAGAGAGAGGTGATGATGTATTTGCCAATCAATATATGAACATCATTTCTTTTAATGTAAGGAATTTTCCACATTGAGAAAAAAAATAGATTAGGAGTTGATTGTGCCTCTTAGTAGCTATATTTAAAGCATTGCAGCTATTTTTCATGTGAGATAATACTCCGTATTTATGTAGCACCTTTCTTCTAAGGAGCTCAAAGCATTTTACCACAACGCATTACCTTATTCATCCTCATAACATCCCCTTTTAAGAAAGGAAGTGTCAGGTATAATGACTACAATTTTACAGATGGGAACACTAAGACAAATGGAGGGTGACTTGCCAAGATCATAGAAACCCCTGTAGCAAAACTAGGTGCAGAACTTGTGCTTTCTTTAGTTCAAAATCCTCTCCAATCTCTTCTTTTTTTTTTTAAAGATTTTATTTATTTATCTGAGAGAGAGAATGGGAGACAGAGAGCATGAGAGGGGGGAGGGTCAGAGGGAGAAGCAGACTCCCTGCTGAGCAGGGAGCCTGATGCGGGACTCGATCCCGGGACTCCAGGATCATGACCTGAGCCGAAGGCAGTTGCCCAACCAACTGAGCCACCCAGGCGCCCCAAACTCTCCAATCTCTTCTAATAATATGTCTCAAATTTGAACCTTTGGCCAATTTATCTATAAATTAGCCTACTGAGAACCATGGTATAATCTAGTATTTCCTGAGAAGTGTGCATCATGCATTGGGTATTTTTTTAATTGAGAAAATCTATAAAATGGTAAAAATCAGTGCTTCGTTCTTTAAATAAATAAACAAATAAAACTCTCCTCCTCAATTAGGCATTTACAATGCCTGGCTTTAACCCTAAAGTTTTGATAAGTATATAAATTCTGTAAATTCTGAGAACATGCTGTCTTTTGCTTGGAGAAACTTTAGTATAGAGAAGCCCCAAATTATCAATAAATTATTTTTTAAAAAGACAACACACACATGCACACATGCGCAGGTGGTGGTAACACAGCAAAAAATCAAGCAATCGCCTTAAAGAAAATTCAGTACTTTCTCCTGATACTAAAAGGACAAACAACAACACCCCTCAATCTTGGGAAATATTTTAAAACTCAAAATATGTGACTGCTCACATCTATATATTAACTAGCAGTTCTATCCCGTTTTTATTTCACTTCTCTACAGATGCAATGCAAAATTAGTTTATAATCATATCCTTAGAAGTTCAGGTCTTAAAAAGAGGAAAAAAGGCAGAAAACGTGTTGACTTAACTTTTTTAAAAAGAGCTAATAGACTATATTCCCTGTCAGGGTCCTTTAACAAAATCCGTATGTGCACTGGGGGGCAGAAGCCAGTATAGGGCTACAAGGGGTACTATGTTCAGTAAGCCAATCTAAGATCAAAGGCTCAATCACGGGCTTACACAATTTAAGGCAGGTATGTATTTGACTTTTCCTTCTTAGGTTGCACATGCTCTGCTCTTAAAAAGGGTAAAGCCTTTTAGAAATTCTACCACAGTTTGGCAGGATATTCCAGTTCAAAAAGGAACTGGCACAGCTTTTTCAATGACAATCCACGAAAAGAACAAAGATGATGAAAAACAAATGATGTACAACAATGTGCCAAAAACTAGATGAGATCAGATTCATCATTAGCCCCAAAGACAGACAATTATTTGGGAAGCTAAGTTGTAGTCACGTTTATACCATTTTCCATAGCAAGTATCTGGCCTTGTAAGATGTTTTTCTTTATAAGATGTTTTTATAAGATGTTGTTTTGTGCTGCAAGACTGCCACTAATAACCACTACTAACACTCATGGACAATGGTCCACCATTTCCTAAGTAACAGTTTAAATTCTGAATAATCAGTGAGAATTTTCTGACAGATTTGAATTACTGCTATTATGCTTTGTGTTTCATAAAATGCCAAATCTAGTAATCGCAAAATTGACACTAACAAAAAAGTAGTTCTTTTATTAGCACAAGGTAAGTTTACATATTTATGCAACAAACATTTATTGAACACTTGCCATGTGTCAAGCATTGTTGAGAGCAATGGGGATAAAGCAATGAACAAAAAACACTGCTTTCGGGCGCCTGGGTGGCTCAGTTGCTTAAGTGACTGCCTTCGGCTCAGGTCATGATCCTGGAGTCCCTGGATCGAGTCCCACATCGGGGTCCCTGCTCTGCAGGGAGCCTGCTTCTCCCTCTGACCCTCCCCCCTCTCATGTACTCTCTCTCTCTCTCATTCTCTCTGTCTCAAATAAATAAATAAAATCTTTAAAAAAAAAAAACACTGCTTTCATGGTGAGAAGATAGAACATAATTCATAATAATTAAATAATTATAATATGTAATATGTCTGGTGGTGGTAGTGGCTGAAAAGAAAAGCAAACTGCTGGGGCACCAGGGTGGCACGGTAGGTTAAGCATCTGACTCTTGATTTCGGCTCAGGTCACAATCTCAGGGTCATGAGACTGAGCCCTGTGTCTGGCTCTGAGCTGAGCGTGGAGTCTGCTTAAGATTCTCTCGACTCTCCCTATGCCCCTCCCCTTCCATTCGCCTGCTCGTGTGCTCTCTCTCTTTCCCTCTCTTTAAAAAAAAAAGCAAACTGCTGAGGAATTAAAGTGTAGTGGAGGATGAAATGTGTAGTTGAGCATTATATCTTTGTGTTACTTGAGTTAAGTCAAATCTGGAAACCACCTAAAACCTAAAAAGAAAAAAACTGTATATTATACCTTGCGCTATTAGACAGTCCAGGAAAAATCCAATATAGTTGGAAAAACACATCTGCTTTTTCACTTTGGTCATTTCTGGGATTTACGCCACATGAAGATGATGAGCATCCCGTCTTTTCACTCATTCCATAAAAATCTATTGAGGATCTTGCCATTTGCAATGACGTGGATGGAACTGGAGGGTATTATGCTAAGCGAAATAAGTCAATCAGAGAAGGACAAGTATCATATGATCTCACTGATATGAGGAATTCTTAATCTCAGGAAACAAACTGAGGGTTGCTGGTGGGGGGTGGGAGGGATGGGGTGGCTGGAAGATGGATACTGGGGAGGGTATGTGCTATGGTGAGCGCTGTGAATTGTGTGAGACTGATGAATCACAGACCTGTACCTCTGAAACAAATAATACATTATATGTTAAAAAAAAAAAAAAAGATAGTAGGAAGGGAAAAATGAAGGGGGGAATCGGAGGGGGAGACGAACCCCCTCTGAGACTATGAGAGACTATGGATACTGAGAAACAAACTGAGGGTTTTAGAGGGAAGGGGTGGGGGGATGGGTTAGCCCAGTGATGGGTATTAAGGAGGGCACGTATTGAATGGAGCACTGGGTGTTGTACGCAAACAAGGAATCATGGAACACTGCATCAAAAACTACTAATGTAGGGCGCCTGGGTGGCTCAGTTGTTAAGCAACTGCCTTCGGCTCAGGTCATGGTCCCAGGGTCCTGGGATCGAGTCCCATATCGGGCTCTCTCCTCTGCGGGAAGCCTGCTTCTCCCTCTCCCACTCCCCCTTGCTTGTGTTCCCTCTCTCACTGTGTCTCTCTCTGTCAAATAAATAAATAAAATCTTTAAAAAAAATAAAAAATAAAAGAACTACTAATGTAATGTATGGTGACTAACATAACATAATAAAATAAAATTTAAAAAAAATCTATTGAGGACTTAACTACACACAAGGCCATATGTTCAGGAACGTATGTGCTGAGTAAGAGCAAGATTTTGTCCTCAAAGAAATATGCTGTCATGGTCAAAGGAGACTCAAAATGAACTTGAGCCATGTAGGTGACATAAATGCTACCCAAACTACAGAAAGTTGAATAATTAATTTCATCTAAAGCATTAAGAGAAGCTCCATAAAGAAAGTGACATCTGAGTGCCACTATGGCAAATGAGAAGGATTTAGGCAGAAAGAACAGCATGAGCAGAAGTGAGTGGGAGAAGGGCTGTGTAGTCTCTGTGGGATCCAAAGCACAGGAAGTAGCTGTAGATGGGCTGAAAAAATAAATTGAGGACAGATCCTGGAAAGATGTGAATGAATAGGTTTAAACTTTATCCTGTAGGTCATTGTGATGCACTGAATAATTTTGAGTTTGGGGCCAACAAAATGAACTATCAGATTCGGGTTAGAAAGATGTCTCTGGCAGCAAGGTGTAGGAAGAATGGAAATAGGAAAACAATGAAGTTAGAAAGAGGGTTAGCTCTTGCATCAGTCTCCTGGGAAATGAAAATGGTCTAAAGGAAAAGGGCAGAAATAGAAACTGAGAAGCTGGAATGGCGGAGATAGACCTTGTTATGTGGCAACCAATCTGCAGAGCACGGAGCGGTGGAAAGATCTATTGACATATGTAAACAAATCTTCCAAATCAGAAGTGGAACAGCTAAGTACCTCAGGTTTTTTCTGGAATCAATTCAAACATAAACACCCTCGCAAAGTAAATGCAGCTTTCTACTTAATATAAGTATGTGTTGAGGTCATAATGGGAGTCCAGCATTGCCAGCCCTAAGACAATTACTAACCCCCCGAAATAAAAGATAATAAGCTCCTGAAGTCAGTATATAATACAGAGTTTAATTACATAGTACAATCTACAAATGTAATTGAGGCACTAGCGACTAACATGAACTCTTGAGCAATTGCTAGACACCAGACACTATATTAACCAATCTTAGACTTTTTGTTCATAGAAAAGGATGGAGGGTCAAATGACTTGATCAGTTTTTCCACTTGCCAGAAAACAACTACTCAACAATCAAGAATCATTTCCTATCTAGTTTCAAATCTTCAGAAAGAATAGATTACTTTTTTTATTAGAAGAATTTTCTAGGGGCACCTGGGTGGCTCAGTCGTTAAGCGTCTGCCTTCAGCTCAGGTCATGATCCCGGGATCCTGGGATCGAGCCCCGCATCGGGCTCCCTGCTCCGCAGAAAGCCTGCTTCTCCCTCTCCCACTCCCCCTGCTAGTGTTCCCTCTCTCGCTGTGTCTCTCTCTGTCAAATAAATAAATAAAATCTAAAAAAAAAAAAAAGAAGAAGAAGAAGAATTTTCTAAAAACTAATGATTTTCAATGTCAAAGAGTTCTTCTTACTAAATTACTCCTGGTAACTTACTCTTTCGTATCATTTTAAATAATTCTACTCCCACCTTTTTAACTTTCAAATATTTGTAGAATCTTATAATATACCCTGTAGTCATTACCTGCCTAGCCATATCTTTGTCTACTTAAATCTTTTCTTATAAACTAATCCCTTCCTTCTCTTAATCATTGCAATTGCTTTCTCCTGGCCCAGCTCCAATTTTTCTTCAAATTACTGGTTCTGAGATACCTAAATTCTAACACTGTACTCTAGGCTTAAATCATATCTGGATACTTCCTTTTCATTTATTTATCATTCTGCCCATGTGTATGTGATTTGCTATATGCCAGCACCCCATAGACACTTAGCCAGGCACAAATATACTTCATACCTGGAAGATAATCATAATTTCCTCAAATCTGACAAAGAACAGTTGTCCGTTTTCATACATCACTTGTCTACCATTATAATAAATCTACAGTAATCCACATCAGCATTAGTAAAGTATATGAGTTGAATTTGGTTTTGTTTTTACTTTAATTTTCATTTCAGTTTCATGTTTCTTGCTTGTTCTTTGTAAAAATGGATTATTTTGGAATATCTTACTTCCCAAAGTAGGTATCACTGGTGGAAATGCATATATTGTCAAAATTATTTCGCATGTTTCTCCTTTTATACTATACTCGACCTAAATTAATATTTGGACTAAGAAAATTTAATTAGAAGAAATGATTATCTTAGTTTCAACAACAAAAGGAAACTGTGAAAGTTTGTTTAAAAATTTGCCTTCTGTGTCTATTAAGTTGTTTATTGTGATTTTTAAAATAATATTTATCTAAAATATTTTTAAAAATCTAAATCTGTTCATTCAGATAAGTACATAATTCTCAATAATAAATAGAGAAATAGAAAGTGAGCTAATACATGATTTCTGGATTTATAGGCTTCAAAAGCATGTGTTCCTTCTGCCAGGGGAAAAAAAGATCTTTCACCCATGTCCCAACTGTGTGTCAACAACACAACTCATGAAGTTATATTCTTTCCTTTGCATCTAAAATCATGTGATGGAGGGATTTCTTTTTGCCTTTTCTTCTCTCTCCTTCATGATCTCCTGAATCTCAGTTATTCATGCATATTGAAAACAGTATCTTCCTAATTAGATTTGGAGCTCTTTTCAGGCAAAAACCATATTTTAGTTTTTCTAACACTTAGCAGAGTATCTGGCCTAGACTAGTTATTCAATAAACACTCACTGAATTCATGAAGTATGAATTAGTGAATAATTCATGATCACTTCCCCATTGCTGGAAATCTATGCAAAGATGGAGACAGTATTTTTAGAAGGAATTAAAAAAAAAAAAAGTTGGCTTTTATTCAGAATAAAACTACTACACTTGTTTTCTTCATTATTTTTCCTTCCCATTTTCTCTGACTCCTAGGAATCAAATGTGTTCCAATGTACATTTCTAAGTTGTTGGCCTTTTGATAGTAGTAAATCTCAGATATTAGAAAGCAATTGGTGAAATCTGAATAAACTCCATAAATGGGATAATAGTACAGTATTACCTGTTAATTTCCTTATTGTGTATTGTGATTATGTAAGATAATGTTCTTAGTTTTAGGAAATACATGCTGAAGTATTTAGGGGGAAAGAGGCATTGGGCCTATAACTTATTCGCAAATAGTTGTGAAAAAAGTATCCAGAGAGAGAGACAGAGAAACAGACAGAGAAGAGAGACAATGATCAAGCAAATGTGGTAAAATGTTAACATTTGGGGAATCAGAGTGGAAGGTACATAAGAATTCTTTGTACTCATTTATGCAACTTTCATGCAATCTGGTTATTTATTATTTTAAAATAAAGAATTTTTTAAATGGTAGTGTTAAAAAATTATTAAAGAGGACAATTTAGATGATACAAACAAACTTTATTTACCACTTGATGAGGTAGGCAGTCTCTGTTTGGAGAACAGGAAGACAGGGAGCTTTTACAGGATAAAAAATAAAGAGCAACAGATAAGAAAAATAGAAGCTATCTGATTGGCTAGGGCCCCATATAGTCAACCTTGTTTGTGGTGAGAAGGAATAAGGAAATAATATAGAGCCCAGAGCTGGCTTGGCATTGGTGGATTGGTTGACTGGATATACTGCATTTCTAGTCAAGTGGAGCATTTACAGGGACATGAGAGTGATCTAAATTTCTGTTTGCTAATGTGGCATCCCAGGCGGGAGCAACTCCATCTTGGGCCTAGAAACTTATTTCAACAGCAGCCTTTATTTGATTGGTAATTTATGATTTATAAAGTTACTATATTATCTCACTGAACTGTCCTCACAGCTTTTGGGTTTTCTTTTTTCTTTCTTCTCTAAAAAAGAAACTAACTCAGAAATTGTCTACAATAGGGATGCCTGGGTGGCTCAGTGGGTTAAGTGTCTGCCTTCGGCTCAGGTCATGATCCCGGGTCCTGGGATCGAGCCCTGCTTCAGGCCCCCTGCTCAGCGGGGTGCCTGCCGCTCCCCCTGCTTCTGCTTTCTCTCTCTCTCTCTGACAAATACATAAAATCTTAAAAAAAAAAAAAAAAAAGAAAAAGAAGAAGAAATTGCCTCCCCTGTTAAGGCATCAGAACTGGGAGTCAAAGGCTTCCAACCTGAAGCACAGGCTTATTTGTTCCGCAGACCATTCTGCTTCTGTGTAATTAAAAAATTATTCATTGCTTTGAGGCATTTTAAGAGTTTTACGCTATTAAGGAATATTTTTTGTAAATAACTGTTCAAATAAATGAACTTACCCTTATTTCTCCACACCCCAAAGTGTCAAAAGTCTCTCTCTTGCACCAGTGCTTTATTGGGCCCATCTGAACTCCCCCTGGCCTTTCCTCACACCCATCCACAGCCCCTTCCTGAAAGCTGTATCAAGGCCGGGGATCACAAATATGTGACTATTGCAAAGATCCTCAGATTCTCCATGTAATTTGATCAAAAAAGGAAGTGTGGGGGGAAAGGGTGAAATATATTAAATTGAGGTTGTAAAACACTTCCAGTTCCTTATTGGCCCTGAACACATCTGAAGGTACCCAAGTGCCTTGGAAGAACTGGGGTTGTCTCAGGGGATGCTTTGTAGGCCACTCCATACTAGTTAATTAACTATGAACTTTAGTGGCCTGAGAAAGTAACCACAACCCCACATACATCTCCCTGGAATTCCTTCACATGCTGGAAGAGTATGTATGAATGGGTCCTTTACTCAGACTTACTGATTTCTCTATGCCATGTCTTAGTTTCAAAAATTATCTTCATCTCTTTGATTGGAGACTCTTTCTTGAACATTTTAACCACTTCCTAATCAACCCAAATTTTTTTTTTTTTTTCTTTTGCTCAATACACACTGATTTCACTGATCTTAGCTATGTCAGGATTGTAGACACTTTGAAGGCAGAATAAATAAGTAGTCCAAATGGAGTAAATCTTATTATGAGAAAACTATTTTTCCTCCATTTTGAAACTACTCACCAGCTAAGTAGTTAAAGCTCTTTCCTTTTCTTCTTGTAAAGATTGACCCTGAACTGACAACAAAACCCTAGGTGGGTTATTTAAATCTTAAGTGAGTGGTCAGTTAAGTGCCTGTGGAGGTAAAAGGACAGAGAGCATATTTGGTATGCTAATGGACCCTATTTACTTCAAGGAAAGTGACAAAAACATCAATCAAATCAGAAGAGGCTATTAAGGATTGTTAACTCCCTTTCAGATGAGCAATGATTTCCATTGGGATTTAAATAAATATTCATGAAAAGGACCAATGACAGAAATTTCGCCAAAAATCACACCATGGTAAGGTTTCTACACAGCTTATAACAAAACTTACTTGGCTCCCAATTTCACAGAAGTTTTGACTATTTGAGGCACACTCCCCCTTTTCAAACATCAACAAAAATTGGCATTCTTTTTCCATTTTAAACCCAAAATACATTTATTTAAAATCATGCCCTTGAGGCATCTCTAATTTTCAAAAGATTATATAATACCTTTCCCAACCATAACAATTACACAATCGCTAATGCATTCATATCATTTAGAATGTACTTCAATTAAAAAAAACTGGAGAGGTTAAAAAAACTACAGTATAAAATCATAATTTAAAATTATGTACAAATTACGTAAAAAGCATTTTTTTCTTTAATTGAGCAAGTCAGGCATTAGGCAGTTTTTCCATGTTTACCGCCACCTGGTGACAGCTCTGTGTAAGTTTACTATAAACACTCCGAAATAAAATTCCATTAGTAAAGTCTGGTTTAATTCAATTTAATTCAATAAACATCTATTGAATTACTACTATATTTTTAGGACTGGTCTAAGTCATGTTAGGAACACAAAAGTATAGCACAAGGACTCTATCTTAAAGATGCTTACAATTGAGATGGAAAAGCAGCAATTCTTATGGCTATTATCATAAAGACAAAGAACAGGTGTTGATGAGGATGTGGAGAAAATGTGGAGGATGTATACCTTTGTATACTGTTGGTGGTAACATAAATTTATACAACCATTATGGAAACCAGTACAGAGGTTCCCCCAAAAATTAAAAATAGAACTACCTTATGGTCTAGGAATCCCACTTCTAGGTATATGTTCAAAAGAAATGGATTCAGTATCTTAAAGAGATATATGCACTCCCATGTTTATGGAAGCATTGTTCTCCAACACATAGAAACAACCTAAATGTCTGTCAACAGACGGGTGGATAAAGAAGATAGATATAGACATATTATGGAATATTATTCAGCCATGAAAAAAGAAGGAAACCCTACCGTTTGTGACAGCATGGATGAACTTGGAGGACATTTTGCTAAGTGAAATAAGCGAGACACAGAAAGACAGATACTGTATGATCTCACATAGATGTGAAATCTGAAGTAGCCAAACACATAGAAGCCGAGAGTAAAATGGTGGTTGCCAGGGGTGGAGAGATAGGGAAATGAGGAGATGTTGTTCAAAAGGTACAAATGTTCCATTTCGGAAGATGAATAAATTCTGTAGATTAATGTGACTATAGTTAACAATACTGTACTTTGTACTTCAAATTTACTAAGAGAGTAGATCTTAAGTGTTCTCAACACACACAAAAAAAGAAAGTGGCAACTATGTGAATTGATGGAAATGTTAATTAGCTTGATTGATCAGTTTACAATGTACACGTATATCAAAATATCAAATTGCATACTTTTACTATATACAACTTTTATTTGTCAATTATACCTCAATAAAGCTTGGGGGGGGGCAATTCTTAAATAATATAGAACAGCGTTTAAGTAAACACAAAACCTAAAAGAAAAAGAAGAAAAGGAACCAAATATAGGCTTGGATTTTCATGTTTCTGGATGAAGTGAAACTTAAGATAGTGTTTAGAAAAATTAGAAGAGGCTACTTTATAAAGGTAATTGAAAATCAAGAGGATGTTTGACTTGGTACATGAGGTATTAGGAAGCCTGGGAATTTCTTAATCACAGGATTAATATAATAAAAGTGGGACTTTCGGAAAACTAGTCCACGAAAGTTTTCAATGTGAACAAGATCAAGGAGATGAAGACCATTTCAGAGATTGCAACCTACCTATGGGCTGACATAAAACTAGGTGAATTAATAGTAGTAGAAATGGAGAAGAAAAAAGACAAAACAGACTATTTCAGAGAAATTTTTGAAAGAATTTGGTGACTGGCATTTGAAATGAAGAAAGGAGTGAGTCATGGCTTTGAGCCTGGTTGACCACTAGCAAAAGGAAAGATTGAGAGAGAGAAAAAATTACATGGGAGAAAAAGACAACATGGAGATGCTAATTTTGAGGTGATGGTGATGAGGTGATGGAATTTACAGGTGTAAATTCCAAATTGAAAACCTGAGGATCACTTTCAGAAGTTAGTTGTTAACTAATGATAGCATTAAATGGTATTTCTCCATTTTTAGTGCTCTACCATAAAGTAAAGTTTTACCTCAAAGAAATCCTCATGAAAATTAGTTTTGATAAGATTCAAATTCAATTAATTGAGTCCCTTCTAACTGCCAGTCAGTGTGGTAGACACTTTCACACATATTATCACATTTAATTCTCACAGCAACTGCATGAAGTTGTTTATCTAGAAATTCTAATTAATTATATTGTAATGAAAATGCAACTGCCATATATTAATCATTGTATTCATTGAATTAATTAGACATATATTGTTTGATTTCTAATCCTATACTGCTCCACTGCCCAGATTCCAATTTTCCTTTTAATAGACATTAATAGCACAAAATAACAAAAAGAGTAGTTCAATGTCAAATAATGCACAATGAATAAAAAGCCTTGGTGAAACCAGAAGCATACTGGGAGATGGAAGACCCAAGTTACCATCTAAGCTCAAACTAGGCAAATTACTAAATTTTCTCGAGGCTTAGTTATTCGTCTGTCACATGAACTCAGTGATTTTTATTCAGGCTATGTTTTTAGGTTGTTAATATGGGTCAAATGAGGTATGGGTGAAAAAGCTCTTTACCAAACAGATCAAAGTTTAGGGGTGGGGAGAAAAGGATATTTTTCTCTGGGTTCCTCTTCTTCTATTTTCAAAGTTTTTTCTTGACAAGGCTTTGTGGATAAAAAGAGGTGGCAAGAAAAGGGACTCTCAGTTTCTATCACCTCTGTTCCTTATCCATGTCCAACATCCATCCCTTTTCCTCTTGGGTGCCTAAGTCTATGCCCCAATACACCCCTGCAACTAGACTGTCAACTTCTATTAATGATTGTTTATATGGTTTCACTCAATCATTGTTACAACTCTTGACTTTAGCCTCTGATCACTGACATTAATCAATGAATCGAGAAGTCCTTTGAAGAGACAGAGGAGTGCAGATCGAGCATATACCTAGATACGAACTGCAAATGTGGGCTGAGTATATCTGTAGAGTATACACCTCTTTCAAAATAGAAACTTGAGAAAAAAAGCTGTAAAGTCATTTAGAACAAAAACCCACAAAGAGCTTACCTAACAGTTAATTTTAAATGTGTATATAATTACAAGCTACTCAAGCATCACTGCAGTGTGGGTTTGATGTTAATGACCAACCCTTCAGACTTGGGGAGCTACTGAAACACTAACCAGCAGACTCTCAGGTTGCATCTCTGTTTTTGGATCTGATACTCTTTTCCCACGTCCTGCCTTCCCTTTTTTATCTGTCACAGTTCCCTTCTTCATCTCATGACAGCCAACTCCCTTCCAAGTTGATGCCGATGTTCTAACGTTGAAGAGGTGTCAGTTTTCTGTCTGCAAATATTCAAACTGTAAGCACAATTTTTCTCTCTGAACAGTTACTAATTGCATCTCATTCACTACTTCTGTGTTAACTCAATCAAAAGAATCTGTGCAGAGCAAGAACCATAAAAGTTTCTCACACACACACACACACATACCCGTGACTCCTTCAATGCACACATGCCCATAAATGACCCCTAAAATACCTTTGACCTTGCTACTGCTGGGGTGAGAAAATTTGGGAGAACTCTACAGCTTTAGGTCTGATGAGGAATAGCTCATGAGAGGTTCATCTACCACTCAAGGTTTTCATCCAAGACTGAAGCCTTGGATGTCTCTCATCCAAGACAAGGCTCCCCCTGCACCCTCCAACTTGCTAAGCTGCTAAGAGCTCCTTGCCACCAAATATTGCCTCAGTCTGACCTAGAAGCAAGTTGAACTGTCCTATTTAACTTGATTGGAACTATATAGAGGCTCTGTGTATTGCACCCGCCAAGTAGACATCTTATTTTCCTAAATTGTATGAAACCCCTCCCTTATCACTATAACAAATACTATTCATGGAGCCACCACCTATGGCACTGGAATTAGAACTTACAAACATTAGCTTGAGCCACATGAAAAGACACAGGCAATTCCCTGTGACCAATCTAATATTTTTCATTCAACAACCCTCAACGACGATGAAAAGTAGACATGATCATCCCTCTTTTACAGCTGAGAAAACTGAGACTCAAAGTGATGGTCATTAGGCCACAGTCAGACACGTGGGAAAGTGCTGGAGCCCAGTTTGTGAACAGCCACCCAAGTACCACTGTCACGTCCATGTACGTGGAGATAGATTTTGAGGACAGATGAGGGTAGAGAGGAACTCATGAGAGTAACTGTGGGTAAAGAATATAGACTAAGATTCAACACGAAGATGATAATATATAGAAACAACAAATAATGACAAACTTTAGGTCTCTTTAGGTCTCTTCCCTCTAGCCAAGGGAGAACAGAAAAAAAATGACATAGACTACTTCACAAAAATAGTTCGAGATATATATATATATATATATATATATATATATATATATATCCCTGCAATTTAGTTCTTAAATATGGCTTATTCATAAAATCAGTTGACTTGTCTTCTTTTTTCTTCAAAATAAGTAATGACCCATTTAGCTACCTAAATAAAAATAAATAGCCAAATGATCAAAAAATGCTAGGAAGGCCTTCGAAGATCGTTCTTAAGTGAAGATGGCAGAATGGAAAGTGTAAAGATCCCAGGAACCTGGGGGCATTGCTCGGGTACCATTCTGAGCCTGAGTTGCTGACCCCCAACAGCTCCGAACACAGGACTCACTCAGAGTGCAACCTTGAAGCAAGGATAGAAGGAAGCGATTGGCTAATTTAATTCTATGCTATGGGAGAAAACAGAAATCAAAATGAGGGATATCAAGGTTAGAAAATGTGAAGGATTAATACCTAGTAAGATTGAATAAAAGTGTATTATCTTGGTAATGTATAAAATCAGTGAAATGAAGGGCCAGTCTTCGGTAAAAGAGAAAGTGGAACATTTGACCCAGGCACGATGGTATGAAGGACACGGGAACCTTTCTCAAAACTAATACTAATATGCTGAAGGCAGTTGTCATGATGTCAAAAAAAACTGCGCACGCGCACACACACACACACACACACACACACACATACGCACCACATTCCTATCTAATGAGGTCAACTTTCATTCATTCACTGAGTTTTTTCTGTAACCAAAAGTCATGTAAACCAACTCAAGATATTTTTTTTTAAAGATTTTATTTATTTATTTGAGAGAGAGAGAATGAGAGACAGAGAGCATGAGAGGGAGGAGGGTCAGAGGGAGAAGCAGACTCCCTGCCGAGCAGGGAGCCCGATGCGGGACTCGATCCCGGGACTCCAGGATCATGACCTGAGCCGAAGGCAGTCGCTTAACCAACTGAGCCACCCAGGCGCCCCCAACTCAAGATATTTTTAAAGGAAAAAGTAGCCATAAACATTCTAATCTAAATTAACTATTTTCATTTTAAACTTCCCTTCCAGACTTTACCTATGTAACTGTGACCTCTGTGAACATAAGATTTGTATTCTATGCTTTTCTACTTATCATTATACCATAAGCAGGTTTCCATGTTTATAATTACCACTTTCAAGGCCAGCATCTACAGGGTATTCAAACCTAGAAACTAGGATTTGTGCTAAAGATTCAAGTGAACAATTGAAAGCATTGTTTTTCTTTTTGTGATGCTCCAAATTCCAGTAAGATCTGTGATGAGTATCTGTTCTTTTTGCCTCTCCAGCATTCATTCCCCCTCCTCAGAGGACTGTGGTAGTAGAATCCTCTTGCCTTTTGGAATACCAGCCTGTCTCTACCTGCCCATTTGCTTCAGGTAGGGATGACCTCAAACCAGGAGCGGGGCAGTGACTGGATGGAACAATCAATATATTCCATCCCCTTGGATGAACTGAGAGGGTGGGGGAGAGTCACGTGACCCCGGGCACTACAGTGAGACACAATTATCAGAGAAAAGTTCTATACGTGCCAAATTTGAAGCTGGTTGAGTGAAGGCCTGGAATTACTAGGCCACGACAGAGTTTGTCTGAGACTTTAAGCAACAGAGAAGAGAGAAGTTTAGACAAGGGGTGTGGCAGAGGACAAGAGAAAAAGACCAAGCCCTAATTGGCTTTTTTTGAGTCCCTGGGATGCAGTAGGCCTGACTTTTCAAATATCTAACCTAACAAATCCTCTGAGGCTTTGCACGTCATTGCAAGATGAGCCAAGCGACTGGGATGAGTCTGCAAAGCCAGCCGGGTAATTCCAGGTTTGGCTGCCTAACGCAAACCTACCCTGCTTCAGCAGCTGCTCGCTGCTGTCTGCAAGAAGTGGCCCACTTTGTCTTACCCGTTGACTCTCCGTACTCTGGCTGGTTGAACTCCCAGGACAAGTGGCAGTGAATCTAGGACTCTGCGGCTTAGTTGGAAGCTGTTTTGTCAGTCTGATCCAAGGTGATTGGGCTAGAAGGATACGGGGGACCCAGGGGCCACCCTGTCAGGGACCTTCTTGAGACCTCTTTCCCCCACCCAGCCCCACTCTCCCCTCCCCTCACTCTCTCTCACAGAAGGAAAGAACTTCCGTTGCGAACAGGGGCTAGACGGAGGAAAGGATCTAATTAGCTCCATTGCAGGGTTTGCTGTCATTGAGTTAGTGAGCTCTTACTCTGTGACAGATACCATGTAGAACATATACGTAAAATCTGATCTAATCTTAAGTCTCTGTAAGGCAGGTGCTATTCGTATGGCCATTTTACGGGTGAGGAAATGATCCACTCTTCAGCAGAAATGACCCTGGATGCTCCATTTTGAGCCCCTCATTGTACATATGATGACCATGAGGCATAAGTGGTCCGGTCTGGCCCAAGGGCATCCAGCGAATCAGTGAGGTCAGGGCTTGACCCCAAAACTTCCTGACTCCGTTCTCCTTTCTCTCCATTGGGTTCATTTGTCCCTTTGGCTTTCTGTTCTATAGCACTTAAGAACAGATATAGAAATTGGGTAAAACGAATTTTTGGCAAGCACAAACAGAGACAGAAAGCCAAGCTGAAAAACCAGCGAGAGGGAATTGATCAGGTTTGAGGAATAAGCCACTGTGGCATCTGGTAAAAGATATGAGAGAGTAGATGCAGATCATGCCTCCTCAGAGGAGGAAAAGAAGCGAAGAGAAGAAACAACTCACGTCCTTAGGTTCAACTGTCATATTTACAATCTCCCCTCTCAGGTATAAAAATAACCTTGATGAGAAAAATTTCCATGGGAAAAAAAAATGGAAATGGAAGAACTGGTAAGAACAAGGAACTAATGAGATTAGATGTCAAAAGGGTTAGTCTTTTTCCTGTTTATTAAACATCCAGTAAGACAGTCAAGAGTATATAACCACAGCAGTGGATAAGTGAGTGGGTAGAAATCAGGCATTGTGAGATAAGGGTGATTCAGATAATCAAAATGATAGAGAGAGTGGGGAATTTACTCACCGAATTAAGGCCAGTTTAAAAGCTCAAGGCAGTGAAGGTGGTACTTGAAATGATGTCTAGGAGTGAGTAACAGGGGTCACTCTGTGTGTGCCCCTATTCCACTCCATCCTAAGGAAAAGCATTACAAGGAAGAAATGGCCAGTTTCTCACCTTTCTTAATGCATCACAAGGATCAGATCCAAGCACAAATCTCTCTTAAAGAGCTTGGATAAGCACCACAGTGTGCCGAGTAAAACAGACACAAAGAACCCCAATGTGGCTTATTTAACTAGCTAATTGTTAACTGGCAGGAGGTGGGTGATGGCAAGGAGTGGAATGGGCCCACCTTCTGCATGAATGAATTCAGCACATGAAATTCATGTTCATATTTACATTTATAACTTACAGAATTTCTATGTCATTGACCCCAAGCTGATAAACAAAATTGCAAAGTTCATTTTAATTTCACAGACCTGGCCAATCTCATCAGTCTCCCCATTAGGTTTTCATATTAAAAGAAAGAGAGAAAAAAATTGAGAAAGCATATGTTTATAGCCAAGAATAAATATAACAATAATAAAGGAAATAAAAAAGGAAAACTGACCTTGGCACAGTTGCTTAAATTTTTCCACCTTTCTCATATGGACAGTTTCCAAGTTCTACCATTTCAAAGAAAACACCTCATCGAAGAACACGTAATTGCATGTTGTTTCCATTCTTTAAATGTGGGAAATGAAGCCTTTTCACATTCACATCATCAGCTGTGCCCCAGGAAACCTTCCATTCTTTCCAAATTAGTTTTTGTATCATTAAACCAATCAGCATTAGGTGTAGGATTATTTTCTAGAATAAACCCTGAATCATTACCTACATCGTGTATGTAATAAAGTCAAATAATGACATCATTATATAGCACATGAGCGCTGACCCTCAATGACCAGGACCTAAAAGAAATTGGGGCAGTCCTAATAAGAATCAGGCAGGATGCCTAATGAAAATCGAACAGCAGGCCTAATAAGAAACAATGTATTTTGCCTCTCCTTCAAATTCACTTTTGATTTGCTTTTCATGAGAATCCCTGTTTGAAGTAGAGCTCCCGCAGGCTAGAATTCTCAGAGCTAACTCTGAGATGAGTAACTCCCAGGTGGTTCTCTGGGCCATTTGATCTGGGACAAGAACCACTCGCTCATGCAGTAAATATTTGTTGGGCATTTACCATAACGTAGGCTTCGACTTGGCTGTTTTTTATTCTACAAACATTATTGAGTGACTAGTAAGAGCATGGATGGTGCTAGACTCAGAAATCTAAGCAATAAATAAGAAATGTCATAGACACCACTTAAAGCATATTTATTACATGCACAAATACTTATGCGTTATTTATTAATAATTTCATATTCCCAGCAGCCCTATGAGGAAGGGTATGCTTTGCACCACTTTACATGGAAAGTAAGGCTAATCAAGATGACAAGACTCGTCCAAGGTCACAGTGCTGGAGAGGGGTAGTGATGGAGGGAAAAAAATTCATCCTGTGTCGAGTTCAAGCAGCATGTTATATTCCATTGGAACCATCTGAAATTGCTGATGTTGGACCATTGTTCGACCTACAAAGTGACCCATAGGTTTTTCCAGAGGAGAGCTCAGGGTATGATGGTGAAGACAGAAAGACAGACAGAAATCAAAATAAGAGATGATTTGCCGGATGATGATTCCCCACATCACCAGGTGAGCATGCCCAGCCCCCTCCCAACCTTGCCAGTCACCATTCTGTTCCCTTGCCTGTGAGCCCAAATCTCTTTACTTCCTGTGGCCACCTAAAATCCAGCACAGATATAAGAGAGTGTATCATGTGCTCTTCTGTGTCCTCCTTTATCTCATTCTGACTGAGACCCCAACCACTCCCATCATAACTCAAAAAAAAAAAAAAAAAAGATTTGCCAATATTTGCCCTGCCACAGAAGCAGAAGCAACTAGCCTGAACAGAGCGGACCCGGTGTGTGCTTAAGGAGACCAAGGCCAAGCACACGGAGGATGTCAAATGGATTTTTGCAACGTTCTTTCAGATAGATTATTTATAAACGTGAGTGTATGACTTATGTTCTGTAATGCACCTTGCAAATCTGGAAGAATGGATATAATATGAGCATCCACATGTCCTTGACAATATATAAGTGATTTTTTAAAAGATGGAAAATTTCTCTCTTCTATTGTGCACAGCGGATGAGCTCCGAATAATCCAAGCACCTCACCTCCACCCTTCCCACTCCATGGATTCCACCAGTAACTCAACATGCATGAGTCTTGAGGGAAGATTAGAAACTTATTTATCTCTGAGTATGATTAAGGACGAGAAAAGTGATGAAACTGGTTAATTAAAATTATGTTTACCGGGAATTAACCTTTTGCTTCCAAGACTATCAGCCTCTTGAAAGCAAGGGCCACACCTTTAATTCTGAATTTTGCACAGGTTAAATAGCACACAGCAAAAAAAAAAAAAAAAATGTTGCTTGGTTGCTTTATTTAGGTCTCTGGTAGTATTTGTAACTACGCAGGAGATAAACCGAGTAAGAAATTGTGTTTGTAGCCTTGATGTTTATAATCAGAAAAGCGCTGAGTTGTAGGAAACAATGTTTTATCAGTCAACCATTAAAAATATTCCACATGGTATTAGGCCTATGCAGAGCCCAAACTGACCAACATGAAATACTTCATCTCCTTGGACAACACATCCCGTAAATTATGAAAAGAAAATGGTATTTTATGAGAGCCAGGCAATCTCATTTTCTAGGCAGCACATTTCATTCATATTGCGGTTATTAATAGGTCACTTACAGGATTCATGACCAGTGCCACCGTATGAAGGTACCCATACATGGACAATCACCGTGGCGAGAAGTAGTATATCTCAGTTCTTTCCAGGGCAGTAACTTTATCAAAACTATCACAGGTGTCCTTTGAACTCTACTCAAACATTTTCTAATTGGATTTTAGGTTGTGTTCACCAGAGTCCCTAGAAGAGCTTCTTCTTCTTCTTTTTTTTTTTTTTTTTAACTTCGAGACTTGCAAAATCTCCTTCTCGCTAATGAATTTTGCCTACAAAAGTTACCATTTCCTCCGTGGACTACTGCATGAAAAAGTGCCTGGTTGTACTTTTGTAATTCTCGAATCAGCTAGTCTTTTGCATGAGCAAACATATTCAATATTTTTAAAATTAGAAGTTGAAGAACACACAGGATGAGATGTCACTATAAAGGGAGCTAGGACAGATAATTAAGGATTAAAATCTAAACCATTACCTCTCACACAAGGTAGAGCAAGAAGCACGGATGGCTTCCATCTCCTTAGAGAAATACAGCTACAGTGTATCAGACAAGGCATTCTCTAGTTTTCATTATAAAGTTAATATTTATCTTAGAGCATTGAGTTTATCTTACCAACATATCTCATTCAGAAAAGGAAGAATTTCTTGATTTACCACATTAAAGTAAATATTGCTATGAGATACATGTTAAATTTTTAATAAAATCACCCTATCTTTGTTGGATCAGAGAGCTGCTTGAGCTGAGATACAAACAAAACCAAATAAAAATACATAATTCCAAATACGGAGCGTCGCAGCACATGGTGACCAGCCTGCCCGTGATGGTTGCAGTTTTATGTGACCGAGCATTTCAGAGCTTCAGTTAAGTTTATTATAAGTCATCATCTTAGAGCTAAAATGGGCAATTACTTGTAATGCTGACCCACAGGATCATGTTTCAGAACTGCATACTCCTCATGCTTGAACTATGCCCCCCAAAAGCACAAAAGTGAAATTCAATTCAACTAGATTTACAAACATCATCCTTTGCCCTGTGTGGATATATTTTTAGTATGGAAGATTTATTAGCATGGCGTGTTTATCTTTGCCCAAGATAGAGCTAGATGTAAAAACCCAGTTTGTTTTCACTCATCCTATATCCTTTAAGTTAGCAATAAAAATCCTATTACTGAAGAGCAGAAACAACCTGATGGAGTGATCCTGCTTCTCTCCCTCTTACAAAGGAGAATGAGAAGTGGGCAAGCCCAGGAAGGCTTCACATCTTTATGAAGTGATTCTCCAGCAGCCGGCGGTTAGCGCTCATGGAACCTCTTTCCATCCGGGAATAAGCTCCAGAGAGAACTCAAGACAAAATGGACACAGAAGAGCGTTCTGCTTCAAACCTTCCAGGTCAGAAGGAAACAATAAAGTCAAATCCTCAAAACATAGTATATAAATTAAATTATCTATATTCAGGACTATATCTCACCTCAGCCTGGCCTCCTTTGCATTGCTCCCTGGAACAGAAAAGCACCACCGGCCTTAAGACCACAGACTCTGCAGCCACACTGCCATACAACTGAATCCCAGCTCTGTTCCTTACTAACTGTGTGACCTTGGGGAAGTAACACAACCTCTCTGGGTCTGGATATTCTCATCTATAAAAGGGAGATAATAATTATATTTGTCTCCTAGAGTTAATATGAGCTTTAAATGAGTTAATATTTGTTAAGCTCCTAGAAAGAGTCTCAGACCCAGTAAATGGCACTGTGTAAGTATTTGTTAAATAAAGTAAAAACTTGGTTCAGCCAGCTTCCTTGATTTATACCATCAGAGAACTAGAGATGAATTCAAACCCTACCTCTTGCTCCAACTCCACATATTTTCTCCTCCCCCTCTGCCCAACTCATTGGCCTTTTAATCATAGTCAGAAGTACTTTTTCTCTTAATAACAAGAAAAGCTAAAGTTTAGTGACCATTCCATACGTACTAGGTTAATTACCTCATTCAATCCTCATAGAAACCAGTGAAATTAGTGTTATTGTTATCCCCATTTAACAAATAAAGGTTAAGTAAATTGTCCAAGATAACACAGTTAGCATGGAGCAGAACCTGGATTAGAACCCAGATGGCGTTGAGGTTTGTTTCATAGAAAGAAAATATATCACACCACAAGAAATTTCCTGAACTAATCCTCGTTCAAAAATCCCTCCTACCCTAGCCAGACTCACTCTGTATCAGCTAATACCCAGACAACCTGCAAATCCATGAGCATGAATGTTGCTTTAAGCCACGGAGTTTTGGGATGGCTTCTGTTATAGTATGTTTATAACAAAAGCTCACTGATAGAGGCTTTTTGTATGCTTTCGATAAATGGCAACAACCCCAAATTTGAAAACGCTTTTATTTTTTTAAAATACTTTATTTATTTCTTTGAGAGAGAGAGAGAGAACACAAGCAGGGGGAGGAGCCGAGGAAGAAGGACAAGCAGACTCGCTGCTGAGCAGGGAGCCTGACACGGCGGCGCTTGATTCCAAGACCCTGGGATCACTACCTGAGCCAAAGGCAGACACTTAATCAACTGAGCCACCCAGGCGCCCCTTGGAAACACTTTTAAACTATGAAACAAAGCTATGTTGAAAGCCTGTATATTTTCTTTTCTTTTTTTTTTTTTTAAAGATTTTATTTATTTATTTGAGACAGAGAGAATGAGATACAGAGAGCATGCGAGGGAGGAGGGTCAGAGGGAGAAGCAGACTCCCTGCCGAGCAGGGAGCCCGATGCGGGACTCGATCCCGGGACTCCAGGATCATGACCTGAGCCAAAGGCAGTCGCCTAACCAACTGAGCCACCCAGGCGCCCAAAGCCTGTATATTTTCTTTGACTACACACACACACACACACACACACACACACACACACAATGATTTTAGGCTGATTGTTTAAATGCAGCATGAATAAAGCTTCTCCTAGAAAAACAGTCCTTTTTTCCTTAACACTACATTTCCCCATATTTCAGGTTAATGTGCTTTTATAAACAACAACAAAATGGAATTGCTAATTTTACGAAAGATCCAGGATTCCATGAAGTCAAAGAAAGTGCTATCGTAAGGCTGTAGGACAGGTAATGCCAACAACCAAAACAACCAGAGTTAAGCCAGTCGACCATCAGAGAAGAGAAATATCAACAAGTGTGATGACACAATAAGTGTTTTCAAAGAGATTGATTCGAGTATCAAAGAATTAAGGGATTCCCTTACAGAAACTGATAGTCTTTAAGTAATTCTAAAAAAAAGATTACTTTTATGATCATACTATGCAAGTAAGCCAAGACAGCAACTCCTCCTGCAGGAGACAGAGCTGAATGCAAGAATGCAAGCTGGATTCTGCCCAAAAGATAAAGAAAAATACTGGATACATTTCTTGGTATATAGTTGAAAATAAAATCTAAATTTGGTTAAAAATATGAGCAGCTGAACATATTTTTATAATTCCTTTTTTTTAAGATTTAGTTTATTTATCTGTCAGAGAGAGAGAGAGCACAAGCAGGGGGAGCGGCAGGTAAAAGGAGAAGCAGACTCCCCACTGAGCAGGGAGCCCGATGTGGGGCTCGATCCCAGGACCCTGGAATCATGACCTGAGCTGAAGGCAGAAGCTTAACCGACTGAGCCACCCTGGTATCCCTCTTTAAAGATTTTATTTATTTATTTGAGACAGAGAGAATGAGAGACAGAGAGCATGAGAAGGAGGAAGGTCAGAGGGAGAAGCAGACTCCCCGCCGAGCAGGGAGCCCGATGCGGGACTCGATCCCGGGACTCCAGGACCATGACCTGAGCCGAAGGCAGTCGCTTAACCAACTGAGCCACCCAGGCGCCCGGTATCCCTCTTTATAATTCTTAATTTTATTGGTCATGATAAAAGCCCCCTCAGGCCATTTTTACCTGATCACATTTTGGCCAGCATTTTTAAGTGGATTCACTTGAAGAAGCCTTTTCCACCAGTACCAACTATTCTCAGTTAACAAGGTAAGGAGGACTTCCTCTCCCACATTTCTCTATTAAAGAGTTTCCAAAGAGTAAACCCAACTAAGTCATAAGAAGATTATAACAAGGGTAATTCTGCTATCTGGTGGCAAAACACATAAACAACAAGAGCAGGTGGTGGGATTGAGTACCAACGAATGGGTCTAATTTGTATTACATTCTGCAAAAAAATGACAGAGTTTCTAATCTGAACTAAAAACAAACTATTTAAATTTTGTCAAAGAATCATTAACATCAGAGGGGAAAAAAAAAGAAAGGAAAAAGGTAGAATATCATTGAATACTGTGTTAGTATTTTAGAGACCTTGCATATAATTTCATAGAAAATTGGGGTCACGAAGTCCTTCCTTCACCAAGAAAGAACAACTCTCCAAAGCAGTTCAATTACCACAAAGATAAACTGGTCAATGTGCCATTGTGATATTAAATGCCTCCTCTGACTTAGAATCATACAAAATGAAGTTGAAAGCAGGAAGAGATCTTAAACATCGTCTAGCCTGACATTTGCATTTTACAGATGAGAAGACAGAATCCATGAGATTAAGTGATTTGTCTATGACCACACAACAGGCTAGAGTCAACGCAGGGTCTAGAATCTAAGTCGCGACTTGAGGGCCAACACTATTCCTCCCTTTCTCTTCACTGAGAAATGGTAGCAGTTTCCAAAGAGAATTTTGACCAAAGCCTATGTTTTCCTCATTGAGCCCCTTTCTCCCAATGAAAAGAGGTCAAGGGTTATATCGACAATGAGTTCAGTATCGTTTTCCATACTTAAACACAGCAGAGTCTTTAACCCTCAAAGCAAGATTGCAGGTGCTCCTTTGTGTGACCTCCAGCCAAGGCAGCCTCTGGATTTCCTCCCACACTCACTCCCATAACCAGGTGCCCTAGCAGAACACAGCCTAAACAATGGTCTCAAACTGTGGTCTCCGGACCGGCAGCATCAATATCAACAGAGAACTTGTTAGAAATGCACATCCTTGGGTCCTTTCCCAGGCCTCCTAGATCTGAAAGTGGGGCCCCATTCTGTGCTAACAAGCCCTTCAGGTGACTACTGCCCACTCAAGTTTAAGAACAACTGCTCTGCACAACCTATACGTACCATGGCTACCTTAATAAAATTTGAGAGTGCTCCCCCTGAGCTGTGGTTCTTTATCTTATACGGAAATGCCAACTTACTTGGTGAGTGTGTTTTCGGACCTAAATTTTGAAGCAGTAGTGCCAAACTTTCCTGAGAGCCATTGTTCCAATTTGCTAGTGGAGTCCATTCCTATCTTTATTCGCGATTTGGGGGTTTTGGTTTGTTTTGCTGTATTCTCGACAGATAATGAGTTTTCCTATCAAGGTAGAAATGACCAGGAGGGGTAGGAACCATCTCAAGAGCATAAGTAGGACAAGAAACATCTCCTTTGCCTTCCCCTTCCTCTTCCTCTTCTGCTTCTTACTCCTGTGGCTCCATCCCAGCTTGCTCAGCCAAAACCATCCCTTCAACCACTGCTGGCTCTTGTCTCCCCTAAGTGCTGCCTATAAGGCCCCTGCCCTTTCAGCTCCCAGAACTGCCACCTCTGCCCCTCTTCCCTCCACTCTTTACCTGCCGAGACGTCCACATTGCCTGCTAATTTGGCTGCTTGATCTCTTAGCTTCAAAAGACCAGGTAATCTCAGTACCTACAAGAGACTTAAGGTCTAGCTAGGTCCATCTAATACAGAAGACAAAAAAAAAACTCAGGTTGGAGTAAGTTAAATAAATTATTCACTTGCTATACAGCTCTTTCAGTTAAAATAAATAAGATCCTATTTTTTTTCTATTATGCGTATCTTTCTTGCTTGAGCCCATCAGTTTAGCCCCTCAAAATCAAGTTAAAGTTGGTTTTGTCATTATATGGCTATGCTTCCTAGCTTAGGTTCACCAAAAATTTCTTAAGTCTGCCCTCTGTATTTTCAACCAGACTCTGTTGAGAATAGTCAGAGTTCTAAGACACTCAGTACACCTGAGAGACCTTCCTTGAGGTTCTCATCAGACATTGGTTCCGACAGTTCAATCCAAATAATAGTATTATCATTCACTCTGTATTTTAATATCTTCACAAAGATATGCCTTCTTTCAGCACCTCATATGCACCATGGACAGTTCTAGGTGCTGAGGATATGGTAGTTAAGAGAATGGGGTGGGAGAAGGGAAAGAACCTTCCCTCGTGGAGCTTACATTCTAGAGGAACACACAAACTAATCAGATAATGTGTCTGAGGGCAGTAAGTGCTACGAAGAACAATGAAGCAGAAGTGGAGAATACGAAATGCTAAGAAAAGTTACAATTTCAAATAGGGTGACCAATAGAGGCTCATTAAGAAGGGAACATTTAAATATCTTGAGATACTTGAACGTATCTTACATTTTGCTAAACCAACATTTGTTTGACATTACTAACTCTTCGATAGTCTTGTTGATTTCTAAGAATCACCAAAACCCATCCATTTTTAGATTACTCAAAATCCACTTGTTTAACCATACTGGAATTCTGGAATTTTCTAGAAGTTAACGTCAATCTTATAAATTGTATTTTCCTGAATTTGCCCTGTTTTCCCAGAATCAGTAATTTCAGAGATACCGGGAAGGAAACAACAAATACCGGTGCGTATATAAAAATAGATAGAAAAG
This sequence comes from Neomonachus schauinslandi, assembly GCF_002201575.2. NCBI lineage: Eukaryota > Metazoa > Chordata > Mammalia > Carnivora > Phocidae > Neomonachus > Neomonachus schauinslandi. The sequence continues at coordinate 34,140,022 of NC_058405.1, read as the reverse complement.
GCAATGCTATCTCTGCAGAACTATCTGATTTCCAACAAGGAAAAATACTATGGAAGTTACTATTTAGGAAACATGTTTTTCCCCTTTGTGCCCTTTTCTACTGAAAGAAAAATATCAGTGTTTATTATTAATATTATTGTTGTTATTATTATTAAAAGCCAGCTTCACAAGCCCCTAAGAACTCAGCAACAAACTGTGAAATGGCCACATGGGTAGAAGAGAAAAACTGTAGGAGAAAAAACAGGATGAACCTTTACAACATTGTTTTGCAGCCAGCTGTATCCTTTTTGTCCCAGCCCAAACTAATAAAGACATCATTTATTTATCCAAAGCACCTCAAGTCCAGTATGAGTCTGCATTGTCCGATAGATGTCTTTTTAGGCCACTTCACACTTGGTTCACACAGAAGCAAGCTCAAGTCATTTGGCCAAAGTCATGTGCCAATGGTTTCTAGTTTTGTCTGTTTTAAAACTGAAGTACTTAACACCTTACCTTTCTTCTTGCATTCACCAGAATCCACTCTGCCCTTCTAAACTTCTCTGCTCAGTTCTGCAGAAGACACTTAAAATCTTTAACTGCTGGGCGCCTGGGCGGCTCAGTCGGTTGAGCGACTGCCTTCGGCTCAGGTCACGGTCCCGGAGTCCCGGGATCGAGCCCCGCATCGGGCTCCCTGCTCGGCGGGGAGTCTGCTTCTCCCTCTGGCCCTCCTCCCTCTCATGCTCTCTGTCTCTCATTCTCTCTCTCTCTCTCAAATAAAATAAAATCTTAAAAAAAAAAAAAATCTTTAACTGCTTTTGGTCCCTTTAATTCTTCCAAATTTGGCAGGTACACAAATTGCTTCATGTCCAATATAATTAGTTACTGTAAAATGTCCAAAACAATGGGGCATCATTGTTAGGGGTAAGGGGGGAGAAATATTGTGGGGATACTAGATGAAGCAATAAATAATACATAAACAAACAAATAAATAAATAAATAAAAGCAAAAACAAATTTAAAAACTTTATACAGGGGCACCTGCGTGACTCAGTTGGTTAAGCATCTGCCTTCAGCTCAGGTCATGATCCCAAGGTCCTGGGATCGAGCCCTGCATCGGGCTCCCTGCTCCGCGGGAAGCCTGCTTCTCCCTCCCCCACTCCCCCTGCTTGTGTTCCCTCTCTCGCCGTGTCTCTCTCTGTCAAATAAATAAATAAAATCTTTAAAAAAAAAAAACTTTATACAGAGTAAATAATATGTTTAAACCAGTCTTCCCAGGATCTTGCACAAAATGTTGATTTATTCATCTTTGTTTGGGGAAGACATCCAGTGATGAGTTAAAAAATCGAGATATAACCTCTTCCCAATAAGTTATATTAAAGAATCCATAGGCTACTGGTTATGCTTCAAACTATACTGACCTCTGTGTGAGAGAAAATCTTATTTTTTGCTTCCTTTTTGGCAATTTTTCAAGATGATTGCTTCTGACTCTTGCCTTACTATGTCAATTTAAAATTTACATTCTAGAACTTTTCTCCCTGAATTCTCTCCTTTATTTTTTTCCCAGGGTTTGGGAATCAGTCCTGGATTCAAATCCTGTCTCTTTTAATTATATGCTGAGTGCTATGTGTGACTTGGGCCCAAGACTCACCACTCTGAAATTCATTTTATGCTTAAATGGCAACAAACGGCACGAAAACTCTTCAAGTGGTTATTCTGAGAATTAGAGAAATAAAAAATACTGCTCACAGTAATTGTTAAATCAATGTTAGTTGCACTCCTTCCTCACTAGAAATTTTCCTTGTTTGCCTAAAACAATATTTCTTTTTCCAAAAGTTTCACAGGATAGTTGTCAAAAATCTAGAAAGTAGAGATAAATCAAATGAAGAAAACTTCAATTATTCTTATTCCTCATAACCAGAGATAATCAGGTTAACAGTTTGTGTCTATGTTTCCAATCTTTCCTTCTACAGGTACACAGAATACTGACTTTTCTTTTTATTATATCACTAACTTAACTCATTACTGAAGTGTAGCATACATACCCAGAAAAGTGCATAAATCGTAAATTTTCACAAAGTGAAAACATGCGGTATCACTGCTTTGGATGTGCTTCTGGATTTCCCAATGCATCAGGACCGCGGCGGGGCTGCAGGGCGAGACTGCCTGACGTTGACTCCTACTCTGCCATTTTCTGGTGATAGGAGCTGGGATAAGTTATTTGACCTCTCTAGAGCTCAGTTATCTTACCTGCTAAATGGTAACAGTTTCCCCGATTGTAAAGACTGAGTTAATGTAAATAATTTACTTAGAATCATGTGAGACCTACCGCATACACCCAATAAGGGTGTATTATTGAACAATACCTGGAGAACCTTTTCTCTCCCAATCATCACGCGTTCGCTTGTGTGTAGGGAAGTTATTTTTCTCTTGAGAAATTGGGTTAACTCCCTTAAAGTCTTCTCCGATTTCCTCAGATGCAAGTAGCGCCATGGAAAGTAATCGCCATTTTGACAGGAAATCACGTCTCCGTTTGAGATCAGCCTCCCTCACCTGGTTCCAAGACTACAAAGCTTCCCCAAATACAGCCTAATCTATCTTTCCAAACATAAATAAGTCCTTTTGCTCCTGGCTATAAACGTACCTATGAGGCTATTCATTCTCCTTTCAATGTGTCCTGTTCTTCTCTGTCTCTGGCTTTGGGCTTAGACCTCCCTGCTTTCTTGGACTGCCTTTTTCCATCATTGCTTTCAAATCTTCGCTCACTCCTCTAGGGAAAGCCATCTTTCGCCTCTGGACTCAGTATCGCCCTCACCTGGCAGTCATCATGCACTGCCTTCATCATAAGGCAGTTCCGGTATATATGGCACTTAACAGCTTGCAAAACGCTTTCCGTATAGTGTCTCTTTGATCCCCACAGCGATCTGATGAGATAGTAAAGCTGTGATTATTATCCCCATTTTACCGGAAATGAACTCTTCATCGTGAAAACACATCTGGTTTCTGCCTAAAACGAAGCTCCTCCAGACCAAAGACATTATAGGCTTCTCCTAGTTTAGTTTTCTTGCCCACAAACCGTTATTTACCCTGGAATTGATCTACTGCCCAAATCACTGCTACCAATAAAAATAGGAAACACTTTTGAATACCTTGTACGTATCTCCGGGTAACACATATGGTTACCATTTACTTATTTAACAGTACACTGAATGTCTGCTGTGTGCTGGCCTTATGCTCCATCTTGAGACCCCTGGCTAGGCCCTCTTTGTTCCTCTGTCTACGCTCAGGTTATGTGAAAGAGCACTGGATTACACACCTAAAGGCCAGAGTCGAGTGCTGCTCCTGCTAGTGTACACGTAGAGCTATCTTGTGCATCTCTGGAGCCGAGTTTCCTTATCTACAACAAGGAGATCATCTCGAATCTGACCACCGCGTGAGATTATGAAGATCAAATAAGATAGGCCAGGGCTTTATATGCTTTATAAAAATATTAAAGACCCAATGTTATACAGTTATTAAGAGATGGTTCCTTTTGCAATGACATGGATGGAACTAGAGGTTATTATGCTAAGCGAAATAAGTCAATCAGAGAAAGACAAGTATCATACGATCTCACTGATATGAGGAATTTGAGAAACAAGACAGAGGATCATAGGGGAAGGGAGGGAAAAATGAAACAAGACGAAACCAGAGAAGGAGACAAACCATAAGAGACTCTTAATCTCTGGAAACAAACTGAGGGTTGCTGGAGTGGAGGGGGGTGGGAGGGATGGGGTGCCTGGGTGATGGACATTGGGGAGGGTATGTGCTATGGTGAGCGCTGTGAATTGTGTAAGAACCCTTGAAACAAATAATACATTGTATGTTAATAAAAAAATTAAAATAAAATAATAAAATAAAATAAAAAGTGATGGTTCTTGCCCTTGCGATTCTACAATTTAGTTGAGAAGATAGGAAATGTCGGTAAGAAGACAAGTTACAATATAAAATGACCTGTGCTAAGTGAAAGAAGGTGTAGAGAGAAAATGTGAAAGGGCAATATTGTGCTTTAAAATTCGGAAGCTTAAAACATTATTCCAAATCTCAGTTTGTCCCCTATTTCATTAATGTTCAAATTGTAAAAATACTTATTCTTCCTGTGGCCATCAACTTTCAACCAGAAATTGGATCACCTATTTGGGTTTTTTAAATGTTCTTGATGCCCTGCATGACTGTGGCAGTATTTACCCAGGCTCATTGCATTCTTCTACACATACTGAAATTGTGTAATTGAAGACTTATTGAACACAATTGAAAGACTTATTGCTCCCCACCCCCCATTCCTGAGGTAGAAAGAATAGGAGAAAATGTAAGGAAGCTGCTCTTTGATCTCCATGCCCATCAATTCCAGGTAATAAATCCCCCTGCAGTTGGAGCTAAGACAGGATCTCAAAAGCACATGGACTTTTCCTATTAGAAAATAGAAACCAAATAGTGACTATTTGTTGTTTAGATTTATTTTGTGAGTAATGTAACTGAAAAAACAACCCAGCATTGAAGGATGTACCATTTTTAATCTCAGCACTTTTAGCTACTGCCAACACCAGATAGAGTATCTTAATGCAATAATTCAAGGATTTCTCTATTAGTTTCTCTAAGCCCTTAAAGCAAATGAAGCTGTTATGATATAAAACACCTTCTTTCTATATTTTTTTCTCAGCTCTCAAACCTAAATGCATTTCAGGGTAGAATTTTAAATGAACTAGATAAATGAAATTCTATCTAATGTATTAATTTTTGACACTCTTTTTATGATTCTTTTAAAAAGAACATAGAAACAGATTGCAGCCCTAGCTGCTGTACAGCCATGATGAATAGCATGCTACAAATAATATTTTTTTCAAACTTTTGAAAGAACAATTTAGATGTTTAATCTCTTAGGTGGGTTTACAAACACCCTACATTGATAATTGACCAAGGAGCTATGAATAAGGTTTCTTAAACAAAGAAAAGCACTCGTATATTAAAGGAAGCATTTTCATACTTTTTCTCCCTATTGTTTAACCTTTTGTTCCCATCACAAATATCTCCGCGGTAGTTCTTATCTCTGACCTTGAGGGACGGTATAGCTTTATCGAGGCTGCCTTTTAGATCACAGATGACCTTCCGCTGATGTCATTGAGCTCTGACCTGCCTCGGTGATCTGCACACAAAAAATACATATGCTGAACAGTGCTGGTGTGTGCAGTAGGGGTAAGTGAATTATTTACAAAAATTTGAGTTGACACCTTTTATCAAATGTGGAAAGATGAAGACAAAACAGCCGCTATTGCTGTCGTAAGCAATCTGCTGGTGATTGAATAAAAGTGTCAAGAAAATGGCTGCTTGATGGCCTTTTGTTCTCCCTCATCCAGCTTGATGTTAGTTTGAGCTGTCAGTTAGGAATCACGGCAGTGTGATTTATCAATAGACTGAGTGACCTTCTATTTTAGCTTGTGGCAGACCTAGAAGACAGCGCCCTCTACTGCGAACACACAGCATTTCCTCTTAGCGTGCCATCAGTCTGAGTGATTGGTTTGCATTTGCTAGAAGCAACTCACCCTTGCGATAATTATGGCTTTTTAAATTTCGTCCTGTTCCAATTGCCTCCACACATTTATTAAAAATTAGCAAAATTCAGAAAAAAAACTTCAAGCATATTTCTATACCTTCCAGCAAACTAATTTAGAAAATCAGTATTTCAGATAAAATGCTTCCTCCTTGCTAATTAAACTGCAGAACAAGGAAACATTATCTTTGATAGCAAACTGAATCTTTAAATAGTGTTTGGATCATATTGACATTAATAACCCATCTGCATTAACTCAAATTATTTTATAGTCTCTATTTAAAAAGGGGGATTTAGACTTATTTTTCTAGCATAATATTGTGAGTGTCCTCAGGGAAAGATTATATTATCAATTATTTTGTGAATCCTTGAGTGACATGAAACCATAGTGGACCAGGATGTTACAAACGAATATTCTTACTGCCATCGTGTAGATACATGCATTTTTTTACTTTCTGATTTAGTGGATATTTATTTGATCCAAAACTCAAAAATTTAAAAGTAAATTATGAGCAAAAGGATATTCCAGCAGTTATTGAAAAGGAAATAGTGAATACTTTTTAAAGGGTTAAAATAGCTTTATTTGACTTCTAATAACCCATAATCTTTTAATGTGCATTCTTAATTTGCTACAATGTGCAGCAAATTTTTATTCTTTTAAAAACTGCTAGAAATACACTATTTTAAATATGTTTCTTTTCTTTGCGAGGTATTTCATAACAATTCTTTGTTTCCACTTCTCATCTTGTATTTTTAAATCAGACATGAAAAATAATCATGTCAGTATCATTTTGTTGGCTGTATCACAGACTTTACTACTTAAAGATACTTTCCTAGGGCTGTCTTCAGTCTCTTACATGTTGTTTTCATTGCAACTCAGACTAGGGCAGACTAGGTTAGGAATATAAAAAGATGTGCTTCACTAATTTACAAAAATTTCCACTTTGTACTCGATGCTCTTTCTTCCTCGATTTAATTTAGTCCATTAGATGGCTTCCTCGCTCTCATTTAAATCCACAGAAACACCACAAACAGATTCGAGCCTGGGGTTCAGACCTCAACTCTTTGCATGAGCTTTGACTTTTTCCCCTCCGTCCTGATATACATACACACCATGACTTGTTCATAAAAGATCTGCAGCAAAGTTGAATAATATGTAAATTTTATGTTGTAATGAATTAGGTCCTAAGATCTTTAAAGGTCAGACACCTGGTATAATACATCACATTCTTTAATATCAACTACAAAATAACTGTAATAAATTTTTCCAACACCACATCCTCACACACTGCTACCCACAAGGAAGCACCAAAGGAAATGTGTCATTTGTCAAAACATGCAGAAAAATTGACATGTGTACAAGTCACTTTAAAAGTAATGCTCAGGTTAGAAATAGATTTCCAAATGAATATTTTGTGGTTAAACAAAGAAAAACACATTAGTGCTTGACTGAAAGCATCTCCCGATATGTAAAAAGAGTAAGAAAGAAACAACTAACATTCTAGGATATATGATGAAATCATTTTAATTAGTTGCAGGATAATGTATAATTTATAGGCAAGGAGGCTTACTTGATTATCTTTACGGAAAAATTCAACAGGCATGGAAATTTAAACATGGATGAGTGAGTGAGCTATTATAAAAATATATAGTATCTGAGTTATAGAAATATGATATTAAAACAAAAACATTTATTTCTTTTGTAATGTTATTTGCAAGCTTCAATTACAAGTCTCTATTATAGGAGCATGTCTATTAGCAAGGGAAGGAAAAGAGATTTGCCCACAAATAACGTAGACTTTGGGGATTAAAAAAAATGCAACCCCACATAAATACTTATTTTCATTTCCATCCACCCTGTGTCCCTATTCTGCAAGAGTGTATTAACTTAAGATACAGCAAAATGAACACAGAAGCAGAAATGTTCACCTTTAGAGTTTCTGGTGTGAATCAAGATAGGTCCCTGATAAGTTTTTGCAATTCTACTGAAGATGTGCCCTTAAAATATACATTGTAAGTGGTTATTTTATATACACCCCTTGGTTTGGCAATGAATCTTCGGGTAGGGATTGAGACTCTATCTGAGAAATAATTGAATGGATTTATCAGTTTAAATAGTATTTGTGTTATAACTTGAAAATGCTTAGAGAAAGACGTGGTCACTTGAACAACCAACGTATTCTGTAATGGTTCTGTCAGCACATACATATGGCACCAGTCAATAGTCACAAAGTGAAGTGGAAATTTTGCCCAGATCATTAAGAGGCACCCCAGGAGTAAAAAAATTGAAGCCAGTAGAGTTTTCGTATTTGAAAGTTCTGGAAAAGTGCCCAAATCCCACCCTTTTAATACATATACATAAAATTAAACAAAATATTCATAACCTTTATAGCCAGATCCAAAATGGACTTTCAAAGCTGGGGAGAATGAACCCTGCCCCCCCCCCAGCAGCTGAACACCTGTGTTCTTGTTCCCAACAAATGCAGCGTAGAACTCATTAGACAAGCTGAGGGGAGCACAGAGATCTAAAGTGAACCGTTCAATGCTGAAATAAATTTGTTCAAAAAGGGCAAAGAACATAAAGAAGCAATTTAAAGAAAAGAAATGTATAGTAATTGAAAGAACGCAATAGAAAGGACATCAACACCCCCCCCAAAAAATGTTTGAGACAATAGCACATATTGCTCACGAAGGTGCAGTAAGAACATTCCCATACTCTGAGGGAAGTGTACATTTCTTTAGTTTTCTGGAGAATTATTCCAGATAGCAGGAGTTGGTAAAGAATTTGGCAGCACGATCCATTCATTCTTTCACTCAACAAATGTTTATGGGGGCTTAGTTCGTGCCTAACAGTGAACAGACAGCCAAAAAAAAAAAAAAAAAAAAAAATCCCTGCTTTCAAGGAACTGATGTTTTGGTGGAATGAGATAGACAATAAGCAAGCAAATGATTCAATAGCCAGCATATCAGATGTGGGTAAGAGCGATGGAAAAATTATTTTAAGTTGCAGGGAGGAGAGCAAAGGTGTATGGCTATTCTAAATAGAACAGTTAAGGGTAGCTTCCCTGAGAAGGTGGCGGGCGTTTGAGCAAAGAACAGAAGGAAGCTAAGGTTATTGAGGGAAGAGCCCCAGCATGGTTGATCTCAGAATCCTATCTAGACCAAGGTCCATGGCGTCAGATTGGTTTACCACCAGTCATGACGGTGTGGGAAAGCCCAGCTCCCAGCAGGCTCTCAGCTGTGGGTGTGGCAGAACTACCACCTGAATATCCTGCACCAGAGAACCCACACCCATCTCAGCCAGTGATGCAAGGACCCCGCACCCAGAGGCCCCAGCCCGGGGAGCTGTCCTCAGTGCTGACAGGTGGCTGGGCTGTGGTACTGGAGCATGAAGCAGGACAGGGCTGGTCCCTTGCATGCCCCCAGAGCAGGGGGAGCTCAGCACACAATGACACCCCCATGAGCACTCCGTCTGCATCTCCCCTTCTGAGTGTTCTCTGAGAGAACTCACATTGGTATTCTCCATCTATCCTAGGGAATTAGCAGAAATCAAAACCAAATATATGATAAAGTTATTCATCATTTCTATTTATAGTAGAAATATTCAGTGAGAGGCAGGATTACAACTTGTATTTCCAATGAATTAGACATAGGTTCACACAGGAAAAAAAAAGATAGACAAAGAAATTTATTAATGTGTTGGCAAGAGTTGAGAGCAGGGGCCAGTAAACTATGGCCCGGGCTGCCAAATCTGACCAAAAGGTTGTTTCTGTAAAATTTTACCAGAACACAGCCATGCACATTTGTGTGGCTGCTTTTGCAATATGACAACAGAGTTGGGCCTGTCGACTACATGACCTACAAACCTAAACAGAGACTATACAGCCTATAAACCTAAAATACTTAATATCTCACCCTTAACAGCAAAGATTTGCTTGTCCTTGATCAACAAGAGTTCAGTTACAGATGTTTTAATTTCCTCCTATATCTCTGCATTTTCTATTTTCTGTGCAGATAAAAATATAGTCAGAGAAAAAGGTAAATAAATAATTTTGTTCTTTTCCGTTGTTCCGGGAATATACTAAAATGACGAGTGGTTATTACCAAATCCAGTTTGGTTCTGAGCCATAGTTTAAAGAGCTTATAATGGGGGCTATAAAATGACTACTTATGTCACAAACATTTGTTGCTCACACTTACTACAGCTCAGGCCCTGTTCTGAGTGCTTTGCAGCTATTAGCCCCCAGTCCTCATGATAATTCTATGAGACAGGAATTACTCTTAGCCTCACAGATGAAGAAACTGAACAACAAAGGAGTTAAATAATTCACCCCAGATCACATGTTTGTACCTTGGAGCCAGGACTCAAATCCCAGCAGCCTAGAGCTCGGGTTTGTTCTCCAAGTCCTATGTTGTGCTTCCTCCTTGTGACTACTTAATTCTTGTACTGCCTCCTTACAAGGAAATGTATCTTGTCCATGGCAAAAACTAGTTCTATCAAGTTAATACTTGAAGTCCAAAAACTATTGCAGAGGCTGGAAAGGGAAAGAAATGTGTGGGAGAGAAGGAAGGGAGAGATGTGCGAGGTTAAGTTTTTGTAATCCAAATGATATTAAAAAGGTGAGCCACAGGAAGGAATCTGGTATATTAGTCCAGATTCCCCAGAACAGAGCAATAGAGTGAGTGTGTGTGTGCGTGCGCGCACAAGCCTGTGTGTAGAAAGATTTGTTTTTTAAAAATTGGTTCACAATTTAAAAAAAAATGCATGTGATTAAAACCAAAGAGATTTGATTTTATCACTAGTTTAAGCTAATAGTTTATGGCTTAACTTGGAAAAACAAAAAGATATATTGTATTAGTAAAGAAAAAGGACACCAAATAAACTTGTTCTTATATAAAAAAAAAAAATTGGTTCACATAATTGTGGGGACTGGCAAGTCTGGATTCTACACGGCAGGCCAGCAGGGAAGAGCTGATGCTGCAAAGCTGACTCTGAAGCAGTCTGGAAGCAAAATTCCTTCTTTCTTGGGATATCTCATTCTTTTTCTCTTAAGGTCTTCAACTGGTTGGATGAGGCCCACCCACACTGTGGAGAGGAATCTGCTTCACTCAGTCTACTGATTTAATGTTAGTCTCATCTAAAAGCTACCTTCACAGTGACATCTAGACTGGTGTTTGACCAAATATCTGGGCACCACGGCCTAGCCAAGTTGACACGTAAAATTAACTATCAAATCTGAGTAAATGAATGAGAAGGAGAGGAAGAAAAGAAAGAGGAGAAGACTAAGGGACACAGCAACAGTAAGCTGGGGGGATTCTGGAGATGAATGCATACTCTTCTTCCCTTAAGTTGTTTATAATCTACTAAGAGAAACAGATAAGCCAACAGAAAAGTCACAGTTGTAAACGGGCTCACGTCTGGACTCTAAACAGGGATTTGGACTCATGTGAGTGTGGGTGGTCAATGGGTGGATGAGTAGCTTAGGAAACTGGCACAAGGGTTTGACGTGAAGGGGAGGGGAAGCTCAGACGGTGGGGGGCAGGGTTGGGGTGGGAGAAGGGTTGGAAAGGACAGCAAGGAGCCTAATATCATCTCTCTGTTCCTGTGCTGCTGGCAAAAACAGAGACTTGTCTTCATAAGGTACTCTGTGACTTCAGGGGTTGGCATGCTGCTTTGGTGAATAGGAGGCAGTGTGATGAGAGTGGGGTTGGGTAGCCCAGCTTCAGCATTCAGGTGGCAAAAGCTCCAAGGACCTCTCTACCACTTCTAGACCTTTAGGGTTTACAGCGTGAGGAGGTCCAGGGAACAATATTCTGCAACTCCAAGTGGTGGTGGGAGGGCCTCAAATGAGTATCAAAGAAGTGATTGAGCAACAGACATGGGTGAGGCCAGATGGGAGGTCCCTGCACATAAGCAGATGTCAGACGTACCCAGAGAATCTGTGGTGAGCCTGTGCATGGGCTACTGGGCTCCTGTGGACTTAGGGACGGATTAATGTTGCTCTTAACCCGTTAGTACGACAGGCTGAAGAAACTGGTGACAGCACCCTGTGAGGCGAGTTTTGATGGACACAAAGAGTGTGATGCAGAGAGGCAGGGAGGCTCAAGAGATTTTTGGAGTTTGGGCAACTGCATATATTCTATGCAATTTGAGCATGAAATACATGCCGGGGTATGGTGGAGATTCACAGCTTCTCTGAGTTCACAGACCTTTTCAGATGAGTCTTGTTCAGACTGAATCATTGAGCCACGTGATTCTTCTTTCCACTTCTCTCCACCCGTTACCCCCCACTACCTTCACTCAAATCCGTCTTCCTTATTGTGCATCCTTCCCCCCAGAGAAAATTTCCCTGTTCATTTACAGACTGATAATTACAAAACTTCTTTGATTGAGAACAAAAGCAGAATGTAAGCCCCATCGGGGCAGGAATTTCATTTCTGTTATTCACTATCTTACCCCAGCTGTTTGACAGAGAGTAGTCAGACAAGATATATTGCTAAGAAAAAAAAAAGACAATTCCACTTCCTTTCATTTTGGAGATTAATAACAACTTGTAATACCATAGAAAAGTCCAAGAAGATATAAAATTGCTTAGCAGAATGCCTGCCACATAGTTAGTGGTCAGGACAGGTCAGCTGTTATTATTTAAAAAATAAGAAGAACAAAAATTAATTTTCTAGAAAACAAAATCTTAAGCATGTAGTAGCCAGATTATGAAGGACCTCTGTGCCATACTGAGATGTTTAATTTTTATCTAAAGGCAAAGTAAAACCTCAGAGAATCTTAAGCAAAAGAATAATTGATATGTGTTACATTTTTTTTAAAGATTTTATTTATCTATTTGACAGAGAGATAGCAAGAGCAGGAACACAAGCAGGGGAGAGGGAGAAGCAGGCTTCCCGTCAAGCCGGGAGCCCAACGTGGGACTTGATCTCAGGACCCTGGGATCATGACCTGAGCCACAGGCAGACATTTAACGACTGACCCACCCAGGCGCCCGATATGTGTTACATTTTAAAGAGACTTCTCTCTCAGGTGCTTGGGTGCTCAGTCGGTTGAACATCTGACTCTTGATTTCGGCTCAGGTCATGATCTCAAGGTCGTGAGATCAAGCTCCATGTGGGGCTCCGTGCTGGGCAAAGAGCCTGCTTATGATTCTCTCGCCCTCTGTCGCTCCCCTCTAGCCCCACACATGCAGTCGCCTGCACTCTCTCTCTCTCTCTCTAAAATAAAATAAAATAAAATAAAATAAAATAAAATAAAATAAAATAAAAAAGAGACTTCTCTCATAGCAGTATGAAGAACAAAATGGAAAGAATTTTGAAAAGGCAGAACAATAGAAAGGAGGTAGCAGATTGGGAAAGTATTTGGCAGAAAAAATTGGCAGAGCTGTTAAGTAATTTAAAAAAGAAGAAGAAGAAGAAAACTGAGTGAAAGAAAATGCAACATGAGTACTTTAGGCTTAAGAGAGATTTTGTTACAAATACGTTTATAACTGGTTTACCAAGAAAGATCACACAATCTCCTTTCCTGAAGGTTTTTAGAAATGAGATGGAGCCATCTGTTTAGTAGCTGAAGGCTGGGGCTTGGTCGAAAACTGATCCCACTCTTTTGATGCAATGATTTCCAGAAAACCAAAAAGCAGACACTAGAGTGTACAGAAATAATATATAGTATTTTTAAGGTTTTAATCATATATACATTTTATTATCACATCTTTTTACCTTGTTTTCATTTGGTTACAGAATTTTCCCCACTCACCTTTAAATATGCTATCATTATCCGCCCATGATCTTTTTCCAATCATGTTCTCATTATGTCCCATCACTTTATGACAAAGACATTGCTGCATAGTGACTTCATTACTGTACAGAAACAATATGAGTTTACAGCTGAAAAAGTATAATTAAAAGCATAAATTATGGCTGCTGTCAAGACAACAGACATTAACACTGAAACTTAGAACATAATGCAGAGATAGGTTAGTTTTATGCTACCTGAAATCATTGGGAACCTTGAATGCTCTCTCTACAAATAATCCACCCAAAAGTTATTACATTTTTGTAAACAAGGAAACGAGGTGAATCACCCTAGATTGCCTCTTTTCCAGGTCTGTTTCTTCTCTTGATACATGCCACACTGGTATTAAGAGGTGTTATAAGAATGTATCAAGAACACTGAAAGGGGAGCACCTGGGTGACTCAGTCAGTTAAGCAATTGACTCTTGGCTTCAGCTCAGAGTTGTGAGATAGAGACCTCGTGTCTCTCTCTCCCTCTTCCTCCCCCCCAACCCCCCACCACCCTGCTCGCTCATGCTCCCTCTCTCTCTCTCTCACAAAAAAAGAACATTGAGAAAGATATGAGTATAAACTAGATGTCATAAAAAAAACAACAAAATTATGAATATATGCACTAAGCAAAATCTCTAATCTTGTACAAATTCTAAGAGATCTTACCCAACTCGTAAAAAATAGGATGTTCCAACTACCATCTGCTAAGTGAAATCACAGCTACATCAATCCTTTAATATCGTGAGATGGAGAAGCAGTCCTGCTTCCATTTACACATCATCCTCTCAAGCCAGCCTAATGCTGAGCTTCAGAAAGCCGTTCCTCCGTTGCCAATATGGTTCAACACTTCAAATTCGAAGCCGAAATTTCAGCATAGGTGTCCAAGAACAGTGTGCTTAGAGAAAAGAAGCTTGAGTACAATTTTAGCTCTGGGAATTTTTAGCAGACATGCTTCTGCTTGAAAGGATGGGCCTCATCAATAGAGATCCGCAACGGATGAGTATATACAAGCAGAAGGTGCTTGGCTTCTCCCCTGGGGCGCTGCAGTGGAGATCAGGGATTATTTTGAGGGGCTAGAATAGAGGAGCTCTCAGACTACCACCACTCAGAGGTTTCCAAATCTACAAACACACACACACACACACACACACACACCCTGAAAACTTTGACACTCCAAAATAATAACAACAGGTCCCCCCCAAAACTGCGATGTTTTCCTTTGTATGTGTGTGTTTATAGCTACTCATCTATACCTATCTATCTGTACGTATGCAGATAATATTTAAGACGTATGCATATATTTATATTTTTAGATTGTTGAGTATTTTACATATCTATGTATGTCTAAATTTTTAGATTGTTTAGATTGTTGAGTATTTTACATATCTATATATGTCTAAATAGGTATATGGATAAATAAAATTATGCACACCAATTTATCAATGTATCAGAGCTTTTATATACACATGATCTTACAAAGACAATAAAATTGTATATTGTCACAAAAAAATAACTATTAAATAATAAATAAGAAAACGGGAGGAAACTATTGGAGGTGATGAATGAGTTTATGGCATAGATTGTGATAATGGTTTCATGGGTATATACTTATCTCCAAATCCATCGAGTGTACACATTAAATATGTGCCGCTTTTTGTATGTCAAAAAATGAAAAAAAGAAACTATTGTTTTTCACATGCCACATTAACAAATATTTAAGCAAAAATCTCTAATCTTGGCCAAAATATTTTTAAACTAGTAGCCAATACACGGAGGGGGGCAATTTGAATCTATCAAACCCTCCTGAAAAGTAATTTGGCAATGTGTTTTATGAGATTAAAACAAGTTCACACAATTTGACCTGGTAAAATTATTCATGGCAATATCCTAAGGAAAAAATAAAACATAAGAAAAACACATGGGCATGAGTATTTTATTGCAATATTATTTACAAGATGAAATGGAAGCAACAACTATAGACTATGTGAAATATTATGCAGCCATTATAAAATTAATAAAAAAGAAAAAAATGATATAAAGAAAATGTATTTAAGAGCGTGAATTCCTAAATGTATCTGAAAAGTTTAGTCATATCTGCTCTCTGGTCCCTTAGAACTGCAAAAGGACAATGCCCCTGATGTGGTTATAATACAAGGAGATACCAGATTATATAAAATATATTTTCATAAATGTTTTCCATTGTTTTTGTTTTTATTTGTATATAGTAAACTCATCTTATCGTAATTATTGAAGATTTTTGCAGACAAGAAGCTGGGAGGATTATCTCCACAATATAAAAAGAAATGTTTCCTAAGGGTAAATAGGTTATTTATTCCTCAAATTCTTCATTTCACCACTGAAGAACCTACGTATGTGATAAACAAATAAGTAGACTCCTTGAAGAGTGATTTGCCATGTTTACTAAAACGTGAGGTCTAATTTCTGTTAAAATATTTTTCAATATTTTTAATGAATTTTAATAAAGGTTTATCAGGCGCTTGTTATGGTGCAGAACTTTTATTAAAATCTGTGATCCATAAAACGGTTTTTTTGAATGACACATAGTTTAGTTTTTCATTTAGAGGCTATAAAAGTGTTCACAAAAGTTATGTTGAAAAAAAGTGATTGAAAGTGCTAAAACACTGTACAGAATATAAAATCCTTTCATAGACTTTTTATGACACATGAAACATGAGTCTTAAAGGTTTACTGTTACTGACTTTTATACAAGGCTTTTTAATTCTTGATTCCAGTTATGGTTCTGCAAATGAACTGTGACATTAAAAGGAATCAGGCTGGAACTGCCTGGGCTCACTTTCTAGATGAGTTCCAACTGGCCGTGAGAGGTTTGCTCTTAGGACGCACCCCGCCCACAACTGATGAACGCTCACTGGCTTGCGGGTAGCAGAGGAGTGAGCCTGCTTGACAGATTCCCTCCTACCTAAATTCAGTATTAATGTTGGGGAGGGCACCCAGATTACTATTAGCAAATATGAAGTGTGAAGGATGACTATGCCTTACTCCTTGTTTCTTTAATGTCGTACACCATTTACTGCTATAATTGTAATGTTGTCTTGGTGAACTACAGAGCCGATATTGCTGTCTGTCCCATTAAAATAATGGATAGAAATTCACTTTGGCTCTACCTTTTGGGAATTTTGAGTCAAGGTGCTGACCTGAGTCCAACACAAATCTTTGGTTAATCTCTAGCATTTGAGTTCAACCATATAAAGTTCCCATTTTTAAAAGCTAAAAGGCCATCTAAACTTTTCATTTCTTATGATTCACCTTCATTTTCTGAGGTTGTCTAAAACTTAACATGTTTCAAAATCTACAGTGGTAGTTTTATTAAAAGGAGAATAGAGCAATATGTGGTGAATCGGATCAATATAAAAAAGAAATTTGGGTAATCTAGATTAGACTTCAGAATAATAAACTCAGTTTAAGTTATCTTGAGAAGTGCCTCAACATTACACATGATTTTCTATGTGTAGACACTGTTCTTATTGGTTAATTTCCTAAAAGAATCAGACCAAGTTCCAATTTCCATCTGTTGATATTGTGCTATAAAAATCACTTTTGAAAATGCTCAAATTTATACAAGAGAATGAAAAAATTACCATGTTGAATAACTATTTCACATGTACTTTAGCTGCAGTAGGAATCATCAGTGGTATACTCCAAAAGGCTGAAATAAAATATCTGTGTCATATGAGATATACATTATTCATCTGTTTGTCTTAATAAAAGATCTTTCTTATTTCAAAATTATTTTAATATGAAAGGAATGAGACATTGGATTTCTCAAAATGAGACATAACTTAATATCCTGAATGTAACTGAAAGAATCATCAAATAGAGTAAAAATGTCTACTTTCCTTGTAATCTGTAATAGTTCTAATATGAAGCATGTGATACTAATTTGACAAACATTATAAAATAATTTTTCTTTTTTTTTGGTAGGCCTATGCCCAATCTGGGGCTTGAACTCACAACCCCTAGATAAAGGGTCACACGCTCTACCAACAGAGCCCACCAGGTGCCCCTAAAATAATTTTTCTTTATACATCCTAGCACTACATATTTTTAAACCAAAGTCTCACAAATTTTACACTAATTTTAGTGTTCTTTAGAAATTTTTGAAAGACATATTTTTGGTACATTACTATATATTACATTAAAGATATATTGCAAATTATAATTTTTTCTTTAACTTCCATGATTCATTATAATCCATTTGTAGTTTGGTTTATTATATATACTGTGTACATAAGATATTAAAACCACATTTCAGCTAGAATATTCTGTGTTAAGACTATTCAATAAGACAGATTTGCTTTTCTCTCATGTGTTCTAAATTAGTAAACTTTTACTAAATT
Source organism: Neomonachus schauinslandi (assembly GCF_002201575.2). Classification (NCBI taxonomy): domain Eukaryota; kingdom Metazoa; phylum Chordata; class Mammalia; order Carnivora; family Phocidae; genus Neomonachus; species Neomonachus schauinslandi. The sequence goes on along the minus strand of NC_058405.1, from coordinate 34,122,290 downwards.
GCCAAACTATTTCTGTACTATATGATCTTTGAATATTACTTACCTATCTACTACCCTAGAGATGAACAATAAAATATTCAAAATACTTAGTCCTTGAAAGTCAAGAGCTAACAAGCAAAAATCCTGCCAACACTCAAGAAGACACAAGAAATCTTCTAAAGGGAGAGAAGCTTCTGAGATATATTGATAGAAATCTGAACAAGCCAGGGGGAGAAAAAGTCATTTCAACTTTTGTCAATATTAAAAGCATTTTTAGCACCATCAAATGTTGCTAATTTAGAAAGGAAAAAGAGTAAGCTAAGGATATGAAAACAAATCTAACCTTTTGAAAAACAAACTATTCTTAAGATGTGATATTTTCTAAAAAAAATCGTATTTTAATCTTTCAATAGGTATTACATACATTTCTTTTTTTAGGACAATTTTTTATATCTCATGTTTGCTGTTTGACTGGATTTGAAAATTATGAACATAATGGATACAAGAGACATGTGTTCCTTCTACTTGAAGGCAATAGGAGCAGGTGTGCGATCGCCAAGCTGTCTTTCCCCATCAACAGTGATCATAAAAGCCACAGCTGAGATGGCAGAGACACAAAACAGAAGAACCCTGGATCCCTGGGTCACAGCATGGAGAAAGTCTGCTCTGGAGCATCAACCTGACCCACTTCATAATTTGCCAAAAGAAGAAATAAACCTTGTTGTGTTGTGTCACTAGCATTTCAAGATTTGTTACTGCAGCAAAGCCTAGCCAATCTTGATGGTACTCTGTCTTACAAGCTAGATCACTCAGAGCAATTCTCAGTTTCTCCGTCTTATCCCCTCGCCACAGCCAATCAACCCACACATTTATTTCACTTCTCTACTACTATTCTAAGTTCTGTTACTGTTCTACTAAATTCAACTGTGTTCTAAGCACCAAGAACACAGCGATAAATAAGATGGAAGCTTACATTTTCGTGGATGAAACAGAAAAAAAAAATTGTTTGAACACAATGAAATTGGGTGCAGGAACAGAAGTTGGAACAGCAGTGGCACAAAAGAAGAGATCATACTTTTCATGAATCGACTGAAGCTTCTCAGAGCGGAAAACCTTTAAGGAGTGTCCAAAAAAATGAATAAAAACATGCTACCCACAGTCCTTGGTGAGCGAGGTCCCTTCTCAAACTAAGACTATTCTAATAGCCTAACTGGGCTCCCTGCCTTCAGATTTCTCCTTCCCTCCACTACCCTACACATCAATCCTCCCCAGTGCCTGCAAGGTTGCCTTCCTCAAGCTCAAAACTAACATGGCTGCACACCTGCCTGAAAGCCTTCCACAGCTTACTTTTCGGTCTTGTTTCATACAACGCCTCCCTTTGTGCTCACCACAGAAAACTTGTCATCTTTCCTTGAACACCCCAAACTTTTCACACCCTGGTTGCTTAGTATCCGTTTGTTCCCTCTGACGTGGTGGTGCTCTCCCCTTCCCTTTCTCTGCTTTGGCAAACGGCTATGATGAAGCACTTCCTGGCACAAATTGGGCAGAATGAATCACACCTTTTGCTCAAGCTCTGCAAATTTATCTGCTCTAATAATAATAATTAATATTTATTGAGAACTGCCTTTTTGTCAGGCACTTAAGCACTTTCTACATAGATGGTTTTACTCAATTTCCACCAAAGGCCTATGAGGTAGCTATTATTATTACGCCCCTTTTACAAATGCAGAAACTAAGGCTTGGCCTCAGGAGTAAGCCCAAATTTTTACACAGCTAGTAGGTGCTAGAACCAGCAGCATAAGAACCTACCACAGTTGGACAGTTGGATTCTAGATTTGTACACTTAACCACTGTGCTTCTTGATCCCCATTCAAATGAAAAGTGCCTTGGTCCTGCACACGGACTTAACCTCGAGCAACTTTTCCTACCTTTTTCACCATACACTAAATGACCTGTATCTATGAGGTAAACACATGCTTAGCCTGTCATTCCCTTATGTTGAAAGACCCTTCTTCATTTTATTTTCCCAGTTCACCCCTGCTTGTTGGTCACCTGTCAGCCCTGGCACCCTCTCTTCTCAGGTCCCCACAGTGAACGCCTTCCTCAGCACTCACTGCTTCCCACACATCTCTACTGTAATACGGACCACCCTGTGCCCTAACTGTTGGCTACACTCTCTCCCTGTCTCTGTCTCTGTCTCTCTCTCATTCCTGCAGGGCTGCCTGAGGATCAACGTTACTCTTAGTCTTGGGGCACCTGGGGAGCTCAGTCGGTTAAGCATCCGCCTTCTGCTCAGGTCATGATCCCAGGGTCCTGGGATGAGCCCCACATCAGGGGTCTCTGCTCAGCAGGGAGCCTGCTTCTCCTCTCCCTCTGCCTGCGGCTCTGCCTACTTGTGCTCTCTCTCTATCAAGTAAATAAATAAAATCTTAAAAAAAAATTACTCTTAGTCTCTATCCACAGCACCTAGCTAAGTGTCTGGCACACAATAAGTGCTCAGCAAATGTTTCTGAGAGAATGAATGAATGATGTAGGTTTTGTTATTCACATTTTATCACCATTAAAAATTTGGTCCCCCAAATTATTAATTTTTTATTTTTAAATGAAGGACACTCTGTCCCTTCTTAATAACTTCCTAATGAAAGATTCAATTTGTGAGTTATGCGATCCCATTCATATTATATTTCTTAATTCATTATTTATTTCTCTCACATATGTATGAGCAGATATATATTACAGAAAATTAAAGCTCCAAAGTGAGGCTTAAAATGATATTTGCTCCTAAACTTTTTATTTCAAAACTTAAATTCAAGACTGAAAACATAATCTCAAAGCATGACACTTCCAACCTTTCCTTTTTCTTTTGTAGTTTCCTACAGGGTTTGAAAATCACCTGACAAATAATAATAACACAATAATAATGGTTGAAAGGTATGCAACAATCATTATCTATAGCAATCTCTATTTTCATGTTTTACATAAAGTAGCTCATGTACTCCTCACACCAACTCTATGAGGTTATGAGTTCTTATTATGCTTCTTTGACAAATGAGGAAACTGAGGCCCTCTGAGATTAAGTCACTTATATAAGGTCACACAACTAGTGGAAACAAGACATGAAGACTGTTTTCATCTTGTAGAGTATTTTAGAGGTGATGATGTTTTACATATTGATATCTATACTTCCAAACAAACTAATAAGAATGAGAAGAATGAAAGTAACCTGTATTTGGGCTATGAGAGTATTATGGGGTAACAAGAGGGCCTCACACATTGCCTTTGAGCCTAACTGCATATCCCTATGATGCTTTGGCAAAATGAATTACCCCCTCCTCCAGTCTGGGTGTGAAAAGGTAGATTTGTAAAGTGCTTTCATTTTTACTCCTGCTTCAGTATTCATATTGCTGAAGACTTTCACTAACTGATGGACCCAACAGAGTTTATATAAGAGGTTCAGGAGGCCCAAGACCTCATAATCAATTTTATTATTTTGTTGATCACTTAAAATTATGGCTATTCACAGATCACATACACAAGTACAGCCTCTGATCTTGTCTTCAAAGGCCTTATAGTCCAGCAGGGGAAATAAATAAGAATGCAAGACAGAAGAATGTGCATGCCATGTAAGACATACAGAGAATAGCTAAATAGAACTAAAAGAGGGAGAGAGTATTTCTACTTAGTGAAACAAGTAGAATTTGAGTTAGAATTTGAAGTAGGAGGAGAATTTCAGCAAGTTCTAATAAGGAAAATGCAAATCTGGCCAAGGACAAAAGGGTGGAAACAGAGCCGTTCAGACAGGCTGATGAATGGAGAATGTGTGAAGAGGAGGACTGCAAAGCAAGAAAAGATGTTCTTTGAGACCCATTTATAGGGTCTTAAATAACAGCTAAGGAGTTGAATGGAATTCTTTAGGAATTGAGAAATCAGTGAAGGTTTCAGGAAGATATTTTCTTGCAAAAATGCCAAATAGAAGGAAGAAGAGAGAAGCTAGAGGTTAGAAATTGTGAGGCTATGGCAATCAAACTGATAGATAATCGGGTCTTAAAAGGAATTGGGTGAAAAGGACAAATTCAGAAGACGCTATGAAATAGAAGCTATTAAGACTCATAACAAATTACGTGTTGTGAGAAAACACTCAGAGTTTAAACTCTTTCTGGTCTTGAGACTATTGATGGTTTTATTCAAGATAGAAAACACAATAGCAAAATAAAGCTCAAGGGGAAGGATGACCTTCATGTCTGGACATGCTACATTCTGTGGGGCAGAGACTGTCAAGTGGGGATACCTAATGGACAGGACTAGAGCTCAGAAGAGTTGGCACTTGGACATATGCATTTCTAAATCACTCTGAAAGATGAAGTTGTTTGAAACCATGAGATTTGAACAAATGTCCAAATGAGGAAAACAACAAAGCAGTAATGAAAGAAATTTTAAAAGACACAAATAAATGGAAAGACATCCCATGCTCATCAATCGGAAAAAATTACAATGTCAACATATATTGCATTATTTGTTTCAGAGGTACAGATCTGAAAAGAAGAAGAAGAAGAAGAAGAAGGTAGCAGGAGGGGAAGAACGAAGCGGGGGAAATCGGAGGGGTAGACGAACCATGAGAGACGATGGACTCTGAAAAACAAACTGAGGGTTCTAGAGGGGAAGGGGGTGGGAGGATGGGTTAGCCTGGTGGTGGGTATTGAGGAGGGCACATTCTGCATGGAGCACAGGGTGTTATGCACAAACAATGAATCATGGAACACTACATCTAAAACTAATGATGTAATGTATGGGGATTAACATAAGAATAAAAAAAAGAAAAAAAAATTACAATGTCAAAATGCCTAAACTACCCAAAGCAATTCACAGATTCAGTGAAATCTCTATCAAAATCCCAATGGGCTGTTTTTAGAAATAGAAAGAAACAATCTTAAAATTTATATGGAATGACAAAAGATCCTGAATAGCCAAAGAAATTTTGAGCAAGAACAAAGTTGAAAGCATCATACTTCCTGACTTCAAAATATATTACAAAGCTATAGTAATCAAAGCAATATGGTACTGGCATAAAAGTGACATTTAAAACCAAAGATGCCAGAAATAAACCCTCACATATATGGTCAACTGATTTTCAACAAGGGTGCCAATAATACACAATGGCCAAAGGATAGCCTCTTCAATAAACGGTGTTGGAAAATCTGGATATCCACATGCAAAAGAATAAAATTGGACCTTTAAGGCAAAAATCAATTCCAAATGGATTAAAGACTTAAACTGTAAAACTCCTAGAAGAAAAGATAAGGGAAAAAATCTTTCTTATCTTGACATTGGCCTTGGCAATTATTTATTGAAAAGCATAGATGACAAGTGTTGGTGAGTTTGTGGAGAAAAGGAACCCTTATACACTATTGGTGGAAATATAAATTGGTGTAGCTAGTATGAAAAACAGTATGGTGTTTCCTCAAAAAAATTAAAAATAGAACCACCACATGATCCACCAATCCCATTTCTGGCTATATATCCAAAGGAATTGAAATCAAGATCTTGAAGAGATATAACTTAAGCATTCCCATGTTTATTGCAGCATTATTCACAATAACCAAGACATGGAAGCAACCTATGACCATCAATGAATAAACGGATAAAGAAACTATGGTACTCCATTGCACATAATGGAGTATCGCTCAGCCTTGAAAAAGAAGGAAATCCTATCATTTGCAACAACATTAAGTAATTCTGGAGGATATTACGCTAAGTGAAATAAGCTGGACATAGAAAGACAAATACTACATGATCCCACTTGAATAAAGCATCTAAATGAGACAAACTCATAAAAGCAGAGAGTAGAATGGTGGTTACCAAGGGTTGGGGGGCGCAGAAGGGGAATGAGTAAGTGTTGGTCAAAAGGTAAAAGTTTCAGTTATGGAAGGTGAATAAGTCCTAAAGATCAGCAGTACATTATAGGTTTATCGTTAATAGTAGTGTATTGTATACTTAAAACATTTGCTTAAAGGGTAGATATTGTAAGCATTTTTACTACAAAAATAAATTAAAAGGGCAAGAAGAGACTTTTAGAGATGCTGCATTGATTGTGGTGATGTTTCACGGGTATATACTTATCTCTAGTTCATCAAGTTGTATACATCAAATACCTACAGTTTTTTGTATGTCATTCATACCTCAATAAAGCATGTTTTTTTTTTAAATTAGAATAAAAAGTGGTCTCTGCCCTTGGGAAATTTATTATCTAATTAGGGAAGGAATGTGTTAAACCAAGTTCATAGATACAGGGAGAGAAAAGATTGGTGGTTGCCAGAGGCAGGGGTTGGGTGAAATGGGTGAAGGGGGCCAAAATTACAAACTTATAAAATAAATAAGTCAGGGTGATATAATGTACAGCATGGTGATTATAGTTAATAATACTGTATTGCAGATCTGAATGTTGTTGAGAGAATAGATCTTAAAAGTTCTCATCACAAGAAAAACATTCTAAAACTATGTGTAGAGATGGAATTTAACTAGACTCGTGGTGATCATTTTGCAATATATATACATACAAATATCAAATCAATATGTTGTACACCAGAAACTAATATAATGTATGTCAGTTATACTTCAATTTAAAAAAAAGAATGTGTTTATAATTAGTAAGATGAAGGCCTTTAAATATACCAAAACTTTAAATTAATTGAGAAATTGAATCAAAGAGAAAACAGATTTAAAAAAAAATATATTGTCATCCAAGCAGAATTCAAGAACACATTTGAGATAAAGATGAGAGTGGGCCCCTTTAAAAGTGAAAAATCTTACCTGAGCTAGATGAGACACACAAAGGAATTTTAAAGAATGTATATGCTACATTAGCTTGACTTAAACATGTTCTCATATTTTCATCATTAACAATAGCAAAAGCAATATCATGAGCATCTACTGTCATGAAAACATTTGATCTATGACATAGAAACTAATTAACTAATTGAACATTGAGTTGCATAGAATCATGAAACCTAAAATGTGACTTGGGAATATTAGGATATTTATATTTAAAGTACAATCCTCTGCAATAATTTAAATAACCTAACTGACCGGACTTTAGAGTACATCAATGAAACTTACATATCTACTGAAGGTAAACTACTAAGAACCTCTAGTGAAAAAAATTGATGATATTAAAAAATAAATTGTGTCGACAAAAATGCTTCAAACTCTCCAGACTTACTTTGGGAAAGCATGAGCAAATAAATTAAGTGGTCAGCAAATAAATCTAGGATGCAAAGTAGCAATACAAATAACAATCCATTTCTTAAAATTAAAGCTTAGCTAAACTATCATTTGGCCACAATGATAATTTTTTATAGAACTATAAATACCAACAACGGATTTGTAGAGAAAAATTGCCTTGCAGCATTTTTGGAACAATTAATGCATATCCAATATTGATCTTGATTTGTGAATGTTAAACTGTGCCTCCACGAGTAAAATATTCTTGGAGAAGTCAATAATATGCCATAATCTCATATGACACTAATAAAATAACGCAAATGACAATTCATTTTTGTTTACTTATCTATGACTTAATGGATGGATAAATTTTGTTAAAAGAGGAAGGGAGAAATTGGTGCATAGTAGGCATATTTATAAAGCAATTGTGATTGATTTTTTTTTTGGTCACTTTCCTAAGAGAGAAAGTAAAACAATCTCATGAAATCCTTTCCTTAAAAGTATTTTTATAGCTGCTCTTACGTTATTAATTTCAGAAGACGGAAGCCACATATATTAGGTAGTTTATTTTGTTCACTAAGATATAACAAAGTAATAGTCTTGCTAATAAAGTCCAAAGAAGCTAAAATTATGCAAAACAGTGCCATTCTAATGACTTTATATGTAACACTAATTCTGTTTATTCAAAATTGCTGAAATTAGTAACACTAAAGCTTTTCTTATGCTCAAGGGACAGTAGTAAGGGCAAAGAATAACTGAACAGTAAGATAGCCAAGTGAAGTCTTAGACTCAAGGAAATATACAGAGCAAGTTAGAACTATTTTCCATCTAACCCAACTTTGCCATTCACCCATTATGAGAATGCAATGAATTAAAGACAGGTGTACTCAGCACACCAATGAAATTCGCAGTAACTAACTTGCTGGAGAAAATACAATGAACTTTGGGGAAACAAATCTGAGCCTGATTCTCCCTGGCTATTTCCCAGTCATCATTCAAACTTTTTGGAAGGAACCTAAACTCTTTCAAGGCACTACCACTTAGGTCATTGCAGAAACATTACAGTAACAGTTAAGGTACCACTTAAACCCAAAAACCTAGAGCCCAGAAGTGCCTTGGTCAATGAGAATTCCTCTAAGGCATGCTTTCTCTGGAGAAAATACTGTTTGACAACAGTTTGAGTTTGGTCATATTATACACAGAACTGAAACCGTCACTTAGGTGAAAGATCAGTGGTTGAAAAAAATAGTAAAATAGTTAAAATTGGCTCACCTATGTAACAGTAGGTCTTAAAAATAAAAGGAAAGGGACACCTGGATGGTTCAGTGGGTTAAGCACTCTTGATTTTGACTCAGGTTGTGATCTCACGGTCATGAGATTGAGCTCTGCATCAAGCTCTGTGCTGAGTATGGTGCCTTTTTGGGATTCTCCTTCCCTCTCCCTCTGCTCCTCCCCACTCTCTCTCTTTCTCTCTCTCTGTCTAAATAAATAAATAAATAATAAATAATAAAAATAAAAATAAAATAAAAGGAGGATTCCACCCTTTTTTGCTTTACTGGGTCTCACAAAGAGGAAAATTCAAATTAGTAAATTAGTTATTCAAATTAGTATATCTTTTCATCATCATATAAAAAATGTTACTCAAAATGAATCATAGACCCAAGTGTGAAAACCAAAACTATAATATATAATACATATAACATATAATATATGATATTGGGTTAGGTCACAAATATTTCTTAGATATGACACCAAAAGCATGATTTATAAAAGAAAAAAATTGATAAATTTGATTTCATCAGAATTAAAATCTTCTGCTCTTTGATAGACACTATTAAGAGAAGGAAAAAAAAAATCATAGAGCTGGAGGAAAACAGTATGGAGGTTCCTCAAAAAGTTGAAAATAGAGCTACCATATGATCCAGCAATTGCACTACTGGGTATTTACCCCAAAGATACAAAAGTAGGGATCCGAAAGGGTACGTGCACCCCGATGTTTATAGCAGCAATGTTCACAATAGCCAAACTGTGGAAAGAGCCAAGATGTCCATCACCAGATGAATGGATAAAGAAGATGTGGTGTATATATTCAATGGAATATTATGCGGCCATCAAAAGGAATGAGATCTTGCCATTTGCAAGGACATGGATGGAACTGGAGGGTATTATGCTGAGCGAAGTAAGTCAAACAGAGGAAGACATGTATCATATGACCTCACTGATATGAGGAATTCTTAATCTCAGGAAACAAACTGAGGGTTGCTGGAGTGGGGGGTGGGGTGGGAGGGATGGGGTGACTGGGTGATAGACACTGGGGAGGGTGTGTGCTCTGGTAAGTGCTGTGAATTGTGCAAGACTGTTGAATCTCAGATCTGTACCTCTGAAACAAATAATGCAATATATGTTAAGAAAAAAAAGAAGAAGAAGAATGTAGCAGGAGGGGAAGAATGAAGGGGGGGAATCGGAGGGGTAGACAAACCATGAGAGACGATGGACTCTGAAAAACAAACTGAGGGTTCTAGAGGGGAGGGGGGTGGGAGGATGGGTTAGCCTGGTGATGGGTATTGAGGAGGGCACGTTCTGCATGGAGCACTGGGTGTTATGCACAAACAATGAATCATGGAACACTACATCTAAAACTAATGATGTAATGTATGGGGATTAACATAACAATAAAAAAATTTTAGGGGTGCCTGGGTGGCTCAGTCAGTTAAGCGACTGCCTTCGGCTCAGGTCATGATCCCAGGGTCCTGGGATCGAGCCCCAGATCAGGCTCCCTGCTCGGCGGGGAGCCTGCTTCTCCTTCTCCCTCTGTCTGCCTCTCTGCCTACTTGTGCTCTCTCTCTATCTCTCTGTCAAATAAATAAATAAAATCTTTAAAAAAAAAATTTTTTTTTTAAAAATCATAGAGCTGGAGAAAATATTTGCAAAGTATGTATTTGATAAAGGACTTTTAATCTAGAATGTATAAAGAATTCTTAAAACAATAATAAGAAAACAACCCAATTTTGCACAACAAAGGAAACTATCAAGACAAAAAGGCAGTCTCATGAATGGGAGATGATATTTACAAACGATATCTCTGGTAAGGGGTTAATATCCAATAAAAATGGGCAGAGGACCTGAACAGACATTTTTCTGAAGAAGACATACAGATGGCTAATGGACACATGAAGATGCTCAATCACCAGGGAAATGTAAATCAAAACACAATGAAATATCACCTCACGCCAGTCAGAATGGCTAGTACCAAAAAGATAAGAAATAACAAGTGTTGGTGAGGATGTGGAGAAGACAGGCCCTCATGCACAACTGGTGGGAAAGTACATTGATACAGCCACTGTGGAAAACAGTATGGAGGTTCTATAACAGCACTCCAGCCAGTCTTAAGGGTTAACTTGCTGGCTGACCTAAGGCCCTTGATCTGTAACAGAACTAATTTACTTTCTTTGAGATTTGCAGACCACTGGCCTCGGGGAATGAAGGACTGGAACTTTCCCAGGCCACAGAGGCCAGCAAGTCCATCTGAGGCAGCCTCAGCTTTCTGATTAGCCCAGCAATTTTTTTTAGCAAAATGTTTTTCTTTTTTAAGGTCGCACAAATGACTTTACTGACCTCCCTTTGCACATCTGTAGACCTTGCCCTCCTTTGCAGAAAGAACAGAGCACTCTTGCAAGACCCCTGGGTACTAAGGAACCAGACCCTCTTGCACAGCCTCCCCACGCCCCCACCCCCACACCTCCACACCTACCCCCCTTCCAAGGAACTAGAACTTCTTGCACAACTTCTGAGCACCAAGATAACTCGTAGCTGGCATGATGGAGTCTGTACTTATTCAAGAAATGTCACAGACCACTGCATTCCCTTAACTGATTAAACCCTTTTAAAAACCCCTGGGCCAGAGTTGCCCTTTGGAGAAGAGTCCACCTTCTCCCCAGGTTGTCATGCTCCTGAATAAAGTTTAAACTCCTTTCCAATCAAAACTTGTCTCCTGAGTATTGCTTTTCGAGCAACGGGCAGCTGAACTTGGGTTCAGTAATGATTCCTAAAAAAATTAAAAACAAAAATATACCATACGACTCAGTAATTCCACTTCTAGGTATTTATCTAACAAACAAAAACACTCTTTTGAAAAAATATATACGCCCCTCTGTTTATCGCAGCATTATTTACACTAGCCAAGATATGGAAGCAACCTAAGTGTTCATCAATAGATAAAAGGATAAAAAAGATGTGGTATATGTACACAATAAGGTATTACTCAGCCATAAAAAAGAATGAAATATTGCCTTTCATGACAAAGAGAAACAGATTCATAAATACAGAGAACAAATTGGTGATTGCCAGAGGCAAAGAGGGTAGGGGGATGGGCAAAATAGGTGAAGGGGATTAAGAGGTACAAACTTCCAGCTATAAAATAAGTAAGTCATGGGAACGAAAAATACATCATAGGAAATATAGTCAACAATATTGTAATAACTTTGCATGGTGACAGAGGGTAACTGCACTTATGGTGAGCATTTCATAATGCATATAATTATTGAATCGCTATATTGCACACCTGAAACTAACACAATATATGTCAACTATACGTCAGTTAAAAACTTTAAAAAGTAAATAAATAAAAGAGAAGAAAACAACCCAATTTTTTAAGTAAGCAAAAGATTTGAATAGACCACGAAAGATATACTGATTCCAAATAAGCACATGAAATGGTGCCAAACATTATTAGTTATTAAGGAAATGCAAACTAAAACCACAATGAGAAACATATTTATTAGAATGGTTAAATTCTAATACATACATACCTATTAGAATGGCTAAAACTTTATAAACTAGCCATACCAAGCATTGACAAGAATGTGGAGCAACTGGAACTTTTATACACTTTTGATGGCAATGTAAGATGGCCCAGCCCTTTGGCAGTTTCTTACAATGTTAAATAGACACTTGCCATATGATCCAGCCATTCCATGCCTAGCTCTCGACTCAAGAGAAATGAAAAACATATGTCCATAAAAAATCTGTACATGACTGTTTATAGTAGTGTTATTTGTAAGAGTCAAAACTCAAAACAACCCAAGTGCCCCTCCACAAATGGTAATCTATCCGTACAATGGAACACTAATCAGCAACAAACAGACATGGTACAGATACACACAACAACATAGATGAATCTCGATAATTGTACTGAGTAAAAGCAGCCAGACAAATGGAGTACATGCTGTGTGATTCATTTATATAAAACTCTAGAAAATGCAGACTAATCTGTAGTGACAGAAGGCAGAGGGCAGGGGGCGCCTGGGTGGCTCAGCCATTAAGCGTCTGCCTTCGGCTCAGGTCATGATCCCAGGGTCCTGGAATCGAGCCCCACATCAGGCTCCCCGCTCGGCTAGAGGCCTGCTTCTCCCTCTCCCACTCCCCCTGCTTGTGTTCCTGCTCTCGCTAACTCTGTCAAATAAATAAATAAATAAATCTTTAAACAAAAAAGAAGGCAGAGGGCAGTGATTGCCTGGGCCAGGGGTGGGGCAATGGGAGTTTTGGAGAGGAGGTTTGAGAGGGGTTACAAAGAGGGATGAAGAAATGTTTGGGCATGATTGATATGCTCAGCATCTTGATTGTGGTGATGGTTTCATGGGTCAAAACTTCGAATAGTACACTTAAAATATATGTAATTTTTGCATGTCAATCATATCTTAATAAAGTCATTTTTAAAAAATTGTGTAGTGCCCTTTTATTTTACTGGAATCCTCTAGGAAAAGGAAAATACAAATAAGTAAAAAAAATCCTTTTATCATAAACTACTGAGTCCAGTTTATTAATGGAATCTGAATTCCTGACATCTTACTTTCAAACTTTTTTTGTGAAGGGGGCATCCCATTACCGGTCCCACATTCCCAAGTGGATTTTATAGATCTTCTCTGTGCATCTGGAAACCTTAGCAGACTAATCTTCATTCTATGTGAACTATATACCAAGCATATTTCAAATGCTTAATATGCACTATTCCACTTAAGTCTTACAATAATGCCTTAAGATATATGTCATTATTATTTCTGTTTTACAACAGAGGAAATTGAGGCTCAGGGGAGTTAAGGAAATTTCTTAAGGTCACACAACCAGTAAGTCCTAGAGTCAGGATTTGATCTCAAGCAGTCAGAAACTAGAGTACATGTTCCTAAACATAAGCTATATTGCTTCACTGTAGAACAAAAGTGTTTGGTCATGTGATAATTTATCTGCCACTGAGAAAATGTGAAGAAGAGGCGTAATAGTTTCTTAGGTCTGTCCTAACAGTGTATCAAAACCTCAATAGTTTAAAACAACAGAAATCTCTTGTCTCCCAGTTCTGGAGGCTAGAAGTCCAAAATTAAGGTGTCGGCAGGGCCACACTCTCTCTGATACCTTGAAGGGAGTCCTTCCTTGCCTCTTCTATCTTCTAGCATTTACCAGCAATCCCTGGCATTCCTGGGCTTGGGATGCATTACTCCAGCCACACGGCTGTCTTATATCTCTTCATATCATCTTCCCCCTACGTAATGTCTTCTGTGTCCACATTTCCTTTTTGTGTAAGGACACCTGCCACATTGGATAAGACTCACCCCAATGACCTCATTTTAACTTGATTACCTCTGTAAGGATCCTGTTTCTAAATAAGGTCACTTTCTGAGGTAGTGGGAGGTTAGGACTTCAACATTTCTATTTGGAGAAACATAATTCAACCCATAACAGATAGGTAACAGGTGAATGTGGGAAAACTGTGACTTGCCTTGTAACAATGAGTACCTTCCTTATCTTAAACATTGGTAGGATCTCTTGTGGATCCACAAAACTGTAAGAATGACCTTGCAATCAATCAATTATCTGGGAAGTCTTAGGAAAAGAGCATCACGCGCAGCTTTCTTCACTTAAATCAAAGCCCTAGCTTTCTTTACAATTTTCTGATTTTCACATATTATAAGATCCCTATTTGGACATATTTATTCTATAAATACCAGGTAAACCATGTACTAAGTGCTGGATACTGAGGATACAGAGTTAAAACATGACAGTGCAGAGGAGAGGCAACGTCCATCAAGTATATCAGGAGATTTACAGAGAATGCTACTGGGTACCGAAGAAAACAAATGACCCTACTCAGGAAAGGGGGTGATGATCAAGGAAAGCCCAAAATGATTCTTAAAAGACAAATAGAAGTTTGCCAGATAACAAAAATTGGAAAGAGTGTTTCAGAATGTGCAACGTCAACTCACTCAAAACCAAACTCCATTCTTTCCCCCAAATCTGCTCCAGAGCTGCTCTCTCCGCATCACCAGCAACTCCATCTTTCCAGGGGCTCAAAACAGAATACTTAAGAGGCATTCTTGACTCCTCTTTCCCTCATACCTTTATCCAGCCCATCAGGAAAGGATCTTGTCTCTACCTTCAAAAGCTATCCACAATCTCTTGACTTTTCACCACCTGCGCTGTTCTAAGCTAACATCATCTCTCACCTACAATAGACTCCTTCCTGCCTAGTCATGCTGCTTCTGATTTTGCTCCCCTCTATAGTCCCTTCTCAACAGTGTCCCACATCGCCAATCAGTTCATGGTAGTCCCGGGCAGTAGCCTCCCTTTCACTCAGCATAAAGCTAAGTTGTACGACGGTCTAGAAGGGCTCCACACTTTAGACCCTCGATTGCCCTCTCTCCTTTCCCCAGCACCATTATCTGTCAGACCCTTCACCCTATTCACTGCTCCCCAGCTGCACTCATCTTTTTGTTATTCCTAGAACAAGAGAGGCAAATTTCCACATTAGAGTCTTTGCACCAGCTGTTCCTGTGCTAGAACTGTTCTTCCAAATCTCCACATGGCTAATTCCCATACCTTTTTCAGCTCTTACTCAAATGTCACCTATCCAAACACTCTGGATGAAAGTGCATCTCTCCCTTCTCTCCAGACTACCACCTCACATTCTCAATTCCCCTAGCTTAGCTCTAACCTTTCCCCCACGGTATTTATCACTTCTAACATACTATAATTTACTTAGAGCAGATGCTCGTTGTTAGTTGGTCTTTCTGCACTAGAAAGTAAGCTCCATGATGGTACAGATCTTTGTTCTCTTCATTGATGTACACCTAGATACAGTGCCTGTTACATCATAAATGTTCACTTTTTTTCCTCTAATGAATGAAAGGCCCATTGAAATGAGAAAAAAAAAAGCATTCCATGATCTGCAAATGATCAGTGTCACTAGAACATTAGAGACATGGGGCATAAATGCAGAAGGCAAAATTTGAGTTGTAGAAGGTACTTCCATGCCCTGCTAAAGAGTGCTGACAAGCGAGAAACCACTGATAAGATTTACACATGGAATTATTGTGATTATATTTGCATATTAGATCACTCTTGCAGTAGTGTGGATCAGCCATCTCCAACTTTCAGTGTTCACCAAAATAAAATTTTAAAATAGTTGTTTTATGTTGTCGTAAACATGGCCCTTCCTGAATGCAAAGAGAGACATAACTTTAGAGCACAGACTCTGGAACAGACTACCAATAGCTCTAGGATCTTGAGCAAATTATTCAGCCTGTCTTTATCTCACCTCCAAAAAAAAAAAAAAAAAAAAGTTGTTGTAGGGCTTAAAGGGCTGGAACAAGTAAAACATTTAGAACAGTGCCTGGAAGAGTAAGCACTACATATGCATTTCAATATTGTAACTTACTGTGCTTGCTGGTTCTTTCAATAGTTTCTTGAATAAATAGCACTTAATTTAATCGGATCATCAATCTTTCATGCATAATATTTTTAATACTAAAAGAAGAAAAAACATTTCATGGATACTTTATTAAATTGCAAAATTACAATTTCATCTTTCCTCCAAGAGTTTTGCATTTTCTCAATTTTATCCATAAATACCTGCGGTATTGTCATACTTTTTAAATTAGTGAAATTTAAAGACATGATCATTGAAACGAACACTTCAAAGACGAAGTATTCTGTTGTGTTTTGACTTTAAACTACTCCTGTCTCAGATTTCCACAAATTCCAGTCTAGATGAGCAATATTCATTAAAATACTCACTGCTTGTTTTATTATTTATAGTTTAGATGTCTTTCCATTCAAACAAAGAGACAGATTGTCTTCTAGCTGAGACACCTGGAAGGTGCTTGAAGCACAAAGGCCATGATTCAAAAGTCTGCAGTGCAGTCAACAAGCAATTACCTTTGCATGTGATAGGAGACTGTCAGCTTCAAACACAGGACATTCTTTGGGAAGATTAGTCCAAATTACATTTTATTACATTGGCCCACTTAAATGGCCTAAACTTCATATACTTATTCTAATGGAATTCCAGCTGGGGCATTAATATATTGTTTATGACATGTTTGGAGTTCTTGTGTTATCAGCATGCATTCACGAGAGAAGCTTCAAACAGTATCAGATAACAGTGAGCTGTTTGCTGGCTGTTGTACAGCGTAGGGGATTTTATCATCTTGTTGAACCAGTGGCAGTGATTAAATTAAACTGTCTGAACAAAGCTTTTGCATGTCAGACTGTTGAATGGCAAAATGAAAGAGTGACACACTTCAAAGATCAGAGGAAGGGAAAGAGGGCTAGAAAAACATAGTTACATAACTCCTTATTTCCAACATCCAGACACAAAAGCAACAGTTAAAGAGCAGTTTCCATTTTACTTCGTCTTTAAACTTTTTCTGTATCATTTCATTCAGTTTCTAGGCACGTTTCCCCACATTTCTTTTTCACATAACATATTTCACTTGACTTGGAACACTGACTGAATGGTGAGGTACTTTGGGGGATTTTTACTTTTGTTCTGTTTCTTTGTACAAACAAGGTTTTTAAGTTTGTTTTAATTTCTAATTTATCTCTTAATTAGTTCCAAATGAGATATTTAAGGAAGCAAACCAGAGGAGATTAAGACGTTTCCATAATTTACAAGCACACTTTTTATTTGGAGAGACAAACATAAGGGCTTTTATTTTTCTACTTCAAGAAACAAAACTTTGAAATAAAAGCTTAATAGAACTAAATGAAAACTATTTATATAAGTTGAAATATTATGATATATGAACTCTCTGAAGAAGTTCATTGGCAAAAAGTTTTAAGGATCTAAATGTATCTGAGATACAAAGTAAGTTTTATAAGAATCCACATGTTTCCTGTCTAATGAGATTTTTACATCAACAAACTGTTCTGACATTTATTTATAATTATCTTTGTTAGTAAAAAAAAAAAATGGCTTTGTTAGTATTAAGAAAAATGTTATTTCCTCTCAAACAAAATAAAACTGGGAAAAAGTCCAGAAAAAGCAAATTGAATTTTAGTGCTGTTTCCATTACAAAATCAACATAGTCCCAGTTTTAAATTATTTTCTAGATTGGTGGTTTCCTTTTTATTTAAGACTCTCAGTCGGTTATTTAGAAACATTGAAGAAACTTCAGTGTGTCAGGGTAGTAATAGTAGGTAAGTATTTAGATGACATTAACTCTTGTAAATTTATGTTTCTACTTTTACTTCAATTTTGATTTATACAATTTCCAGGACTATAAAATAATAACCTTTTTGAAATAAATGCTGGTTCTTAATAATGTATTTTCACAATTAAGTTTTTCACTTTCATTTATCATGAAAGGTGGTAGCTTTTCATAGAAATTCACTGCTCAGTGACATCCACTAACATTTTAAAGTACAATACACTTCAAATCCAATTCCACTTGAGATATTTAGTGATGGAAAAAAATCATAGGAGAAAACAAACACAAAGTCAACCTGTCCTCTTAGAATACTTCGCTGGGAATAACTGCATCAGTATACATGCATTATAAATGTACTTCTTTCTTTAACCCACGAAATATTCAGGTTTGTTGAATGTGGTGAGGTCTAATGAAACCAACAGAGGACAATCAGGATGGTGTACAGATCTAACAAAAGATGAATTTTGACTTAGTTATGTGGGATATTTTCTGAATTAGGTTAGAAACATTCTCATTTAGAAATTTATGAAGACAGCATAAAAATTCTAAGTTCATAGATTTCAGGACTCTGGATTCTGTATGATTGTAAACTTCAGAGTTTCATTTAATAAACTTTTTTCAAAGTATGTATTTTTTATTAAAATATAATTAGGAAGAAGTTATTTGGGGCATTTTTCTATTATACAGAATGTTTATATTTATCACAGATATTCTTTCATTTCCTATGCATTCAAAGCCTTCTACGATCTTAAAAAGCAAACAAATGATGTAAGTAATAACAGTTACTATATAAATATCAATATTGATAGTCTAAAAAAATAAACTTTTCCATTTCTCCTTACACTTTACAAAAATTATTCCTGAATTAAACAGTGAAGTAAATCTCCATGAAGTCATAAAAGCAGAAAAATTTTAATATATATTACCTGGTAAAAATATAAGAAAATTAGAAATGAATAATAAAATTTACATAAACCCTCAATAAGTAAGAAATTCTAAAAGACTCCCCAAGTAAATCCTATTTCAAAAAAGAAACTAATGATACCATCATGGGTCAAAACTCATGAGATATCTTCAAAGCAGATTTTCACAAGAAAGCCATACTCCTGGGTGTTTATATCATCCAAGAAATTTTTTAAAAATGAATTTAAATTAAATGAGCTCTCAACCAAAGAAGAGGAAAAGGAAAAATGTCAAAAAGTGCAAAAAGGAATTAATAAACATAAATTTTGAAGTTGATAAATGAAAACAGAAAATTTTGGAATTGATAACTTCACCCAAAAGCTGATACTTGGAAAAGATCAATAAAATAGATAATACTTTTGCAAGTCTATTCAAGAAAAAAAGGGTGAAAAGGAAAAAACAAATATAATGTTAAAAATCAGACAATCTATAATCACAGATTAATTTCTGAATTACAGATCTTTCTCAACTTACAACAGGTTTACATCTGGATAAACCCATTGCAGGTTGAAAATATCATAAGTCGAAAATGCATTTGATACACCTAACTTAAAGAACATCATAGCTTAGCTTAGCCTAAGGTGTTCAGGACACTTACAGTAACCTACAGTTGGACAAATCATCTAACGAGAAAACCTATTTTATAACAAAGTGTTGAATATTTCATGTAATTTATTGAATACTGTACTGAAAGTGAAACACAAAATGGTTGTGAGCATATCGGTTGTTCATCCTCATGATCACATGGCTGACTGCGAGCTGTGGCTGCCAGCCCTGCCCAGCATCACAAGAAAGGATTGGGGCACCTCAGTAACTCACGCAGTTAAGCACAGGACTCTTGGTTTCGGCTCTGGTCATGATCTCAGGGTCATGAGAAGGAGCCTGGAGTCAGGCTCCACACTAAGTGTGGAGTCTGCTTGAGATTCTCTTCCTCTCCCTCTACCCCTCTCCCAGTTCTCTCTCTCTCTCTCAAATAAAGAAATAAAACCTGTAAAAAAAAAAAAAAAAAAAGGATCATACCATATATCGCTAGCCCCCCAAAAAATCCAAATTCAAAATTTGAAGTTCAATTTCTACTGAATGTGTATCATTTGCAAACCATTGTGAAGTCAAAAAATCTTAAGTCAAACCATAAGTCAGGGAATATCGGTATAAGAAAATATACGAACACAAAACCCAGAAGCCAAAAAAAGAGAAAGAATGGCTTCTTTTAGTAAATAAAAACATAAAATCTTTGTTAGGTAAAAGATATCCTCAACAAACTTAGAAGAGAAATTACAAAATTAAAGTCTGAGAGAAATGTTTATAAGCTATATGAAAGACAATTAAAACAAGAATAAACACATTTCAGAAGAAATAAATATGGTTATAATTCTTTAAAAATATGACCCTTCTGTGACCTAGCAGTCTATTTTTAGTAATTGATCCTCTAAAAGTGTTTGAAAAGATATAGTCAGATGTCCTTTGCAGCTATGTTGGTGAAAAAAAATCACAATACAAACTGCAATGAAATTCTATGTAGTCATTAAAAGAGTCAGGAAACAAATAACTACAAATATCTCCAAAGCCTATTATTTAATGCGGAGCAAGGGGGAAGCAGGTTATAGAACAGTATAGACAACATGATCAAAATTACGGTTTTAGGGGCGCCTGGGTGGCTCAGTCAGTTAAGCGTCTGCCTTTGGCTCAGGTCTTGGATGGAGCCCCCGCATCCCATCGGGCTGCGTACTCAGCATGGAGTCTGCTTCTCCCTCTCCTTCTGCCCCTCCTCCTGCTCATGCTCTCTCTCACACTCTCTCTCTCTCTCAAATAAATACATTAAAAAATCTTTACAAATTATGGTTTTATAAAAATGAAGTGGGAGAAATGTTACATATACATAAGAGGGCTTGGAAGAACATACACCAATCTGGTAGCAATGGTTATCTCTGGGAGTTGGCATTATGATTATGTAGGTTCAGTTCCTTCTGACTAGAGCAGTCTCCTTTCTTCTTCCATGACGCTGGTTGAGGAGACCTGTGCCTCTTGTCCTTTCGAAGGCCCCACCTCTGGGTCATTGAAGCTGCGGTATTATATACCTGATTCATCTATCCCTTGTGTTTTCTGTAACTGAAAATTAAATTTGAAATCTGGACTAGACATTCAGATTAGATATTTTTGGCAAAATATAAGCAGTTTTCTCTGGGGAATAGGATTACAGTGACATTATAGGAGATTTAATGATATTTACTTCCTGTGATACACATTTCAAAAGTATTTGGGTTTTTGCAATAAGCAAGTACATGTGTGCTTTTTTAAAAAAAGAAATAGAGACACTGATAACCAAATAAACCTAGTAGCATACCAGTCAGATATTTAAGGGGAAAAGCACAGTACAAAGTAAGATGTTTGTTTTCATAAAAAAGAAAGGATTGTATGTGTATGTGTCCACACATACGCACATGTGAATCCATACAGGGATTTACAAGTATGAAAAAAACTTAGCAAAGATTACCTTTAAGAGTGATATTAATTTTCCATGTGACTCATTTTTGCTTTTGCTTAATTTCTACTTTTTCTTCCATAAGCATGAAATGGCTTTTGTAAAGGAGTGAAATTCGTGATTATTTAATGAAACTAATGATTTCGGATATTAGAAATAGCAGCTTCTCACAATGAGGAAAAAGAAAGAACAAATGGTTGAAGCATACACAAGAACTCAAAAACAGCACTGGGAGAAGCAATGACCTGGTTTTTCAAGGAAACACCAAATTATATTCAATATAAGTAATACTTACTTTCCAAAGCTGTGCATTTCTAGGAAATGCATTCCAATTGTGTCCTCATAAAGCAGACCATATTTCATAGTCTCTTTATTATAACTGTGTTCGGGGGCAACAGACAGGAAAATGTATATTTGTTCCACAGAACTTTGCAGAACAAATTATAACTATGAGCAAATTTCTGTAGAATCACAACCATGACCTGCTACAATAATTTAAAATATAAAATCATATTCCAAGTAAAAAAAATGAACAGGAATATGTTGCTAATTAGCATACAAGGACCCTGGAAGTATATAAATCAACACATAAATATGTATTAAGCTGTAAATTTGACCTTTTTAACCTTTATTTTGTAATTTTTTGTTATAAAATTTTCATAACCATCTGTCTGCCAAGCAGAGGTATTCAGATTATTTTGACATAAGCAGTTCTTGGCGTTGAGACCATTTATGTAAGTAACTAAGCATTGCAATTAAATCTTGTAAGTCCTCCTTTTAAATTTGGAGTCATGTGGGCGCCTGGGTGGCTCAGTCGTTAAGCGTCTGCCTTCAGCTCAGGTCATGATCCCAGAGTCCTGGGATCGAGTCCCACATCGGGCTCCCTGCTCGGCGGGGGGCCTGCTTCTCCCTCTCCCACTCCCCCTGCTTGTGTTCCCTCTCTCGCTGTGTCTCTCTCTCTCAAACAAATAAATAAAATCTTTAAAAAAAAAAAATAAAATAAATAAAATAAAATAAAATAAAATAAATTTGGAGTCATGAGATCCTGGAAAGAATGAACGCGTAAAACTTTTTTCGTTCTCTTCTTTTCTTGATCTTTCCTAGCCTTAACAATAGTGCAAGCTTACCAAATGATTTCACTTATATGTAGGGTCTAAAAAACAAATAAACAAACAAAACCCAGAAACAGACCCATAAATACAAAGAACAAACAAATGGTTGCCAGAGAGAAGGGGGATAGAGAGATGGACAAAATGGGTGAAAGGGAGTGGGAGATACAGGCTTCCAGTTATGGAAGGAATAAGTCACAGGGATGAAAGGTAGAAACATAGGAAACATAGAGAATATAGTCTATGGTGTTGTAACAGTGTTGTAGATGGTAGCTACACTTGCAGTGAGCAGGGCAAAACACATACATTTGTTGAATCGCTGTATTGTACATGTCAAACTAATGCAACGTTGTGTGTCAACTATATTTCAACAAAAAATACATAAATAAATAAATTTAAAATCAGTGCAAGCTTAAATGGGTAAAGCCATCTTCAAAAGGAATTTTGAGGGAGAAGGAAAATCACAGAACGTTGCTTTACCAATAACGGGTCTGGGTTTAAAGTAGGATTGGTGGTATCAACCAATTGTGTAAGTAAGTATCAGCCTCAGAGACGGGTACAGCCATCTCCCTCTTCCTATCGCTTCTTTAGAGTCGCTCAAATGAACAGGTATACACTGCGTAAGGTGAAGGGAGACTATCTTTCAAGTAGTGTCCGCACTGAAGAGGAATGTTGTTGTGAGTGTAAGCTGTGAGTCTGCTTGAGATTCCCTCTCTCTCTCTCTCTCTCTCCCTCTGCCACTCCCTCTGCTCATGCTCACGCTCCCTCTCTCTCAAATAAAAGATTTTATTTATTTATTTGAGACAGACAGAGAGCACAAGTAGGCAGAGCGTCAGGCAGAGAGAGGGAGAAGCAGGCTCCCCACTGAGCAGAGAGCCTGATGCAGGACTCAATCCTACGACCCCAGGACCATGACCCTAGCCGAAGGCAGACACCCAACTGACTGAGCCACATAGGCGCCCCCAAATAAATAAATAAAATCTTTTTTTTTAAATTAAAAAAAAAAGAAATCTCTTATGAAAAGCTGAATTAACTGGCAGCACACCTATGATTTATCCCAGAGCTGTCATTGTAACCCTTAAAGATCGGTGCCCCAGGCGGCTGCCCGACCAGCTCACTTGTTAGCCCATGCGCAGTGTTTGAGAGCTGGGAAGCGCAGAGGAACACGGTTAAAAAGGCAGAAAGCAGAAAACTGAGACAGTACCCACCATGCAGAAAAAGCCAGGAGATGGCGAAGAGAGCCAGTCACTTGGTTATTTAGTTGCTGCAAAAGTGAGACAGAGTTCTCCGCCTCAAAATGGTGAGCCCCAGAGGAAGCAGCAGGATGAACACATTGGCCAGGGAACAACCACTAGGAAGACGAGTCATGGAGTCACCAGGGCAGCCGCTGGATGATGACAAACCACAGCAGGCTTCTGATAGGGCTGTTTTTCCTCCTACTCCCTGTGGCTTCACAACAAAAGCCTAAAACTTGGAGTAACTTAAGCATGTCTCTTTTGCTTACCTCTGCAAGGATGTCAACGAATGCAAAAGTTTTAGATATTGTCCAATATTGAAAATTATGAATATATTTTCATTTCAATTGAGCAGGAGGGAGAGGATAATTTTCAAATATCAAAAACAAAGACTGTTTTTCAAGTTTTGGGGCAAAAGAAGCCAGCATCTCATAATGCTTTATAGTTTATAAACCATTCACAATGGAGTAGTCATTATTAGTCCTATTTTACAGATGAAGAAACAAGCACATTTACATATACCATAGCGGTCTTTAAAAAAAACAAAAAAGCAAGTGGTGGGCAACTCATTTTGTATACTTATACAGGATTTTAAAAAATTCTCCACCAATTGATATATACCTTATGCAAATATTTTGTGTAATTCCCAAATAGTTAGATTGATAATATTTTAGTAAGCAGTTTCCATTACTCCAGGGCAAATTGAGATGAATGAATATCTAGTAAGTAATGAGTGATATATATGCATAAATCAATTCAGGAGAGACTTTTTAATCATTTTAACTACAACAAGAAATGTACAGTATTATTAGTGATTATTATTAGGGCTGTAATAACACACAAACAGAAATTTTCATCTTTCTGGGAATTTAGAAACATTTAATATTTAATCTTCCCTGTGCCTACTGGAGGTTTTTCTTTTTACTTGGTGTTTTTATCAATATAATATTTTATCAAGATACTATTCTTTAAAATTGTCTGTAATGGCTTCTCTGGAGAGGAGGTTCAGTGTGGTATTTGCGAACATAGATTCTGATCCAGATTGCCTGGGTTCAAATCCCAGCCCAGCCATTTACCTTAGGCAAATGATTTTACCTCTCTTTGTTGGTTTTCTCATTCATAACACAGGAGTGATTATAATCATGGTATATAGCCTCATAAGATTTTGGTAAGGATTAAATGATTTAACACCCACTAAACTCTTAGAATAACACCTTGCATGTTGTAATCCCTCAATAGTTGACAGACTACATTATCGGTACCGTTATTCTTTATATCTAACTTACGAGGAAGGCTAACATAAGCAGATTTAACTTGAGGACAGGGCAGGTTTCCAAAGGTTTGTTTGCAAATTAGAATGCATTGTCTCAAAGAAATAGTATTGCCAGTGGTAAACAGGAATCCATAGAAGCCCACACATGTCCCTTTCACCCATGATGTAGTTGAGATTGCACGGTATTCCCAACCCCAGTCCTGAGCCCCTCTGAGTTTTGGGGAGCAAGTTCCAAAGTATGGTAGGAACTGTGGATGTCCCCAGCCACATCAGGAACACCAAGAGGTTATGGAAAAGGTGTAGGAGGAGGTTGTGAGGGGCAACCTAGCTCCAATAAAGGATGTGAGAGAACTCTTTCTGATGCTTGAAGAAGGCTCAAGGCTCAAGACTTCAAGAATGTCAGTTGCAAGGAAAGATTCCAGGCTGCAAGTATGGTAGCATATTCAGTGATTTTTAGATGGAATTTACTCAACTGTGTGCCAGCATTATACTGTTCAAGATGAGAAAAGTAAATGCCAAACCTACTCAAAACTATTTTCCATTCTGGTTAAAAAGTGGATCTGCATGAGTAATGGTGGGAGGGTCATGTTTTCTCCGAGGGCAACGAGTCTTGAAACAATATCATGAATGAAAGGAAAAGGAGGGAGAGGCTGAGGACCTTCTGGGTTTGGCACCCTGCCACCTGAGATTGCGAGTAGTTGTCCTGGGCATTGTACCTGAAGACCACACCTTTGTCTTCTCTGTTTCTCTCCAACCATGTCAGGAAGGAGGCGCAACAGACCAGAAGGACATATGATGCAGCAGGGAAATGAAAAAACAACTTGGCCTTTGCACATGCTGTCTCCTCTGCCTGGATTCTTTTTTCGAACCAAATCATTAGGGATATGGCTGGACTGGGGCTTCAGGTCTCATTTAGAAATAAGGCCTTGATTCATTTGTGAGCTCCTTGAGAGCAGAGAAAGTGTCTTACTCCTCTTTGTATCTGCGGTGCCATGTGCGGTGAGTTTCACATAGGAACTACTCATCGAATGAAAGTAGAAATGAATGAATGAAATGAATTGATGAACAATGAATGATGAAATGAATGGACGAACAAAAGCAGGAATTTCGGGGAGGCGGAAAGATGATTCTTCAGCCCTTTCATGCTCTTTTGTTTTGTTTTGACTGTGAACCGTATCCTTTGTCCTTGTAGAATAAACTGGAGCTACTTTAAGGTCCAGAGTAAAAACTACAGGAAGCTGGCTGTTAAGAGCTAGTTCTGGCCAGGCAGTAAAGAGGAGAGAGGGAGTGAGTATGGTGGTTTCCATGCTATCCAAGCAAGCTGACAGGAGCGAGAAATCAGAAATGTCAGAGCAAAATCCCTAACTGGGAAAAAGCTGACATCCAGTTACAGTAATGCCTCCTGTGTCTTTAAGGAATGCAAGCATAGAACTAGGCCGATGAACAGGTATTGATCAAATAGAAGAATGAAAACTCCAACACTGGCCACTCAATTAAAGCTCACTGCTACAGAGGGCAGATCTGTCCTTTACTGACACACACTAGGTAAGTGTGAATTGGGAATAAGGAAGGAGAGAGCCTAATTACCGAAAGCAAGCTGGGCGCTCTGGTTAAGTCCTCTCTCGCCTGCGAGGTGGGCCATCTGTGAGCCCTGCCTGTGGAAATATGCAAATTACTGGCCTTACTGCGCTAGAATAACTTTAGGTTATTCAGTATGTTAAGGGAAGTAGTTCATCTCAGACTTAGAGAAGCAGATACCACCAAATTCCAGTTATGGAGATCAGAGCTGAGAAGTTAAATGCCACTCAAAGAGAGAATTTTCTACCTCAATAGGACTAAAGAATTCTTAGCTTTTAAACTCAGGTTTATCAGATGGAAGGAAGTACTGTCGGAGAATAGGGAGATTAAACGTCAAGACTAAGGCTGTATCTACATACAGCAATCACATTGGCCAAAGTGGAGTGAAATCAATATACTTTGTGGCCTCCATGATGAGGGTGCAGGGATCAGCCATGTCAACTGTGGTGTGATCTAACTCAGTCTGTAAGAAACAGCCGACTCAGCTTTACAGTACTGTGACTTAGGTTATAATCCTAAATTGAGAGTTTCTGGTCTTCCTTTTAAAATTTTATAAGGAGGGAGTGCCTGGGTGGCTCAGTCAGTTAAGCACCTGCCTTAGGCTCAGGTCATGATCCCAGGGTCCTGGGATCGAGCCCTGCGTCAGGCTCTCTCCTCAGTGGAGAGTCTACTTCTCCCTCTCCCTCTGTGCTCTCTCTCACTTTCACTTTCTCTCAAATAAATAAATAAAATCTTTAAAATAAAATAAAATTTTATAAGGAAACATGTTTCAGTTAAACTGGCCAAAACTTCTCTCAAAGATTTTTAAAATATTCAAAATGTAGGATTTCTGCAAACCACAGATGCTTTCTAGAAATTAGTTATTACTTAAACATATTCACTATGGTTCATGTTTTTAATTACTGACATTTTCCCATGTTATGTATTTTTCTTCAAGTATATAGTTTTACCATGTTTGCCCAATTGCCTAATAAGCAAGCTGTCAGACTCTGGCTACATTTTCTCTATCTTTTTATATGGTGTGATGTGCATACAGCTCTCAACAGAGCATTAACAGTAGGAGCAAATGGCCAACAACTAATAATAACATTGATGGCCATAACTGTGAATTGACCATTTAGATAAACACAAACCATCCCTCCTCCTGTACCATTTTTATGAATTTAGAATTTAAATTAATCTTACTACCTTTGCCATCAAGCCTGAATTTCTTCTCTAATCCCCTTTATCTTGCTTCTTCCATTTTCTTGTATCCTTATACACATTCAAGGGAAAATAGTAATAAGAGCCAATATATGTTGAATGCTCTTTACATCCTAGAAGCAGCACTAATTTCTTTAGAGATTATATCTTCTTCCCAATAATCCTAAAAGTAACTACTATTGTTATTGTTTCTGGACAAGACATGAGAACACTGAAACTGTTTGAGATTAAGCCATTTATTCAAGTACAGGTAGGATGTATAGTTATTATTCAGCAAACACCCTCTCCCCTTCCCATTTTGTGCAGAGTAGACTGCTCTGCATTCTTGATATTGGACTTGGCCATACAACTTCCTGAGTCCATGTAATGTTAATGGACATGATGTGAGCAAAGGTCTTAAATGTGCTTCATGGGTTTGGCTTGCCATTTGCATTCTGGTAATCTGCTATGAGAAAACATGCTCCAGATGGATGCTGCCTTTCAGCCTGGGCCACTTAATGAAATACGTGAAATCATGAAAGCCCTCTTCCTCCTTACACTCAGTCCCCATGTCTACACCTCCTTTTTCTCCCTCCTGCCCCAAATCTCACCTCTGGACACAGCAAAAAAGTTAGAAACAATATATGTGCTGGCCCAAAGAAAGCAAAGTGCTCTAGAAAAATCCCGAAGTGTCTGTTTTACATATATTTTTCTCATCTTTCATTTTAAAGGATTAGAGCATACTTTTGCTCATATTTCCACTGGTTGCAAAGATCCAGAAAACCACTTATAAGTCAATATTTAACAGCTGCTCAAATATAAGTAGATTCTTTTTGATAGCAGTATCACTTTCGGATGAGATGGAGACCCAGAAATTCACAATAGTGATTTTCATTAAAGAGCATCCTTGGCACTCTTTATGGCAAAAATTATTAGCACTTGTCTATTGGCAAAATTCCAAGCCAAGCAATTATATTATTCCTGTTCATACTTCTCCCATGATTTCAAATGTCATTCTTCTTGCTTTCTTCCTTGAAACAATGCGATGTTACTATGAATATCGAATTCAGTTCCAGAAGCCAGTGAGCCATGGGTTCTCTTTTCTTAATATCAAAGCTTTTAAAGTTTTAATTAACTAATTGTTATAAAGCAGTTGTATGAAAGGAAATATGTTATTTATAACATTGATATCAACTGGTTTCTAATACTTAAAGCCAGTAAGATCATTTAGAGTGATAAATTAGAAAACCCCCTAGATCTTCTCCACTCCCAAAACCTGTGATATTTTAGGTATTTTGCCAGAATTGAAGCCTCTCTAGCAATACTTCCTGCTGAATCCATATTTCAGATTCACATGATAAAAGGCAGAACCATGTTAGAGCAAGTGTAAGTGAGCCTAGATTTTATTTTACTTTGGGATTCTAAATTTATTAATATCATCCTTGAACCTGGGATTTATTATAATGCCTCAAATCATGCCCTGGTGCAGGTTGAAAGTGCTTCTTTAATTCACTGTATTAATCAGAGCTCTCCAGAGAAACAACAGAAAGTGTGTGTGTGTGTGTGTGTGTGTGTACATATTTGGAAGAGGCCACACACCACCTATATATATGGAGAGACAGAGAGAGATTTATTTTAAAGAATTGGCTCACACAACTGTGGGGCTTGGGAAATCTGAAATCCTCAGGGCAAGCTAACAGACTGGAAATTCTGGCAGAAGTTGATGTTGGAGTCTTGAGTCCAAAAGCAGCCTGGAGGTAGAATTCTTTCCTCTTTGGGGGACTTCAGTCTTTTCTCTAAGGCCTTCAACTGATTGGATGAGATCCACTTGCATTATGGAGGGTAATCTCTCTTACTCAAAGTCAACTGATTAAATATTAATCACATCTAAAGAATACCTTCACAACAACATCTAGATCGGTATTTGACCAAATAACTGGGTAACCATAACATAGCCAAGGTGACACTTAAAATCAACCACGACACTCATTGATCACCAAAGTGGAATGACTGTATTCCTGAAGATGCTCTAGACAATCAAATGGCATGTGGGAATTAAAAATAGAACTTTTTAATATTTATTTTAACCCAAAAAATTATTTTCACCAGTACTTCGTGCATGAATTGACAGCAGTACCTTCCTCAGTCTACCTGTGAGGTATCACACGACATGGCCAGTATTTAAGGTGCCCTGTGAGGAGGCGAGTGGGGGATATAGAGTACAAGTGCTGACAGGGGTCCCTCACAGCAGAGGCTTCATTCTCAAGTTTACTGGAGCCACTGTGTAGACAAAATATGGTAATCTTCAGGTTAAATCAAAATCAGATGATTCTAAGGGTATATATATATATACTTGGTTTCATGACTGCCATAGTTGAAATAACTCAAGCTAGGGGAGAAGGAAAGTCTTTAATTATTTCCAATTATACAAACCAATAGCCTCTTCCCATTTCTTCTTTGTTCCAATCGAAGATTTGATACCCATTCCTCATGACTTCCCTTTTCCTTAACTATACCACCCAGACTTACTTGTTACCTTTTAACCATCTTCAGTTTTTCTCATCGTCCTTCACCCCCTGAGGCATAGGGTCTCAAACTTTGATGTTTATAAGAAGAATGTTGACAACTTGTTAAAAATATAGAGTTCTTAATGCTATCCCCAAATGCTGATTAAGTAGGAATGAACGGGGCTGGGCATTGGTATTTTCAACAAGCCCTTTCCTGCTGTGGTCCTCAATCCTTCACTCTCAATCAGGGTATATACTCTGTGACTATCGGTTCACAAAATAGCCCCACACACAGAGGGCAGGGAGAGGAAAGAGGAAAGAAAGAGGAAGACCACCCCAGATTGGTAAGTGACAGGTTTCATTAACAAGGGAACTTACATATGAGGCTTGTCCTGGGTGGCCTCAAGTCCACTAGATCTCTGTACCTGCCCAACAGAATCTTAAAAGTTTGTATGGAGGCCATAACTGGGTTCAATCACGTTATCAGTCCAGATGGTCTCAGTATTACCTTACTGTCTCCAGGCCATGTCCTTGAAATAGCTCCCACTGTGGGACTGGTCAGCAGGGTGTATATTCCCAGGATGGGGAGGGGGTGAAGAGCTTCTGATTGCATGGAGTCAGTTCGAGGGTCAATTGGCAGTCACATCCTCTCGATTATCTCCTCCAACAGCGACCTTATCTATGTCCCTGGCCTCAACTTCCATTGGGATGAATCCTAATTCTGTATTTGTCAGTTTACATTTTTGTTCAGGGCCAAAATTTGCATTTCCAAGCAATTGTTAACCTCTTTCTCTAATTTTAAAGCTATGCCTTACACTTAAACACAGTTTCAGAAACAAACCCATCGGCTTCCCGTCAAACCTGTTTCAACACCCATCTTCCTTAACTTTACTAACCACCATTTTTTCAATTATGTGGGCTCACAAACCTTAGGAAACCTCAGTCATTGTGAACATTCAGGACCACCCTTTCCTTTGTGTTCCGAGGGGAGGCTGACACTACCTTCCACCTGCTATTTTCAGTATCCTAACTCTTCTTTGCTCTCCCAGCCACCCAACATGCTGCCACCAGGTTAATCTTCCTTAGGAACAATTCTGTTGCTAGAAAACTTTAGTGACTCTTTCTTTTCAATCAAATTTAACTCAAACAGTTTAGCTCTCAATCAACCTCCTCCTCTCAAGCTCTGAAATTCCTCTGGTGAGCTTTCGCATGTACACATCCTCCTCCCAGGTGTCCTAGAAGTGGGATATTAATCCGTTGTCAACCAAAGGCATGGTAAGTATTTCCTCCTCTGTTTCATTGCCTATGGATCTTTAGGGTATTTTTGGGTGTGTTTGAAGGTTTGAAACGTTTATATTGTTAAATTTGTTGGGGCACCTGTGTAGCTTGGTCGGTTAAGCGACTGACTCTTGATCTCAGCTGAGGTCTTGATCTCAGGATCATGAGTTCAAGCCCCACGGAGCCTACTTTAAAAAAAATATTATCAACCTTAACTTTTCCTTTTTTGCTTCAAGCTTTTTTTTTTTGGCTCAAGTTTGTGGGTCACTCCAGGGTGCAGTCTATCTTGTTTTATGTTATTCTTGTACATGTCTCCTCTTAGACCTTAGACTGTAAGTTCCTTAATGGTAATAATGTTAACTTCTTTATAGGTGTAATAAATATATTAATGAACACTTATTATGAGCTATTATTGTTTTTAGCACCTTACTAATATTAATTCATTTAATGCTCATTTCTACCCTTGTGGAGGGTACTACGATTAGACTACTGATCCTGTTATGCAGATGTAGAAACTAAGGTAACTTGTCCCGCTATCACATAAGATCACACTACTAGGAATCCTGACGGAGCCAGGATTAGGATCTAGGCAGTTCGACTCCAGAAACCCTACGTGAGACAACTACTCTATGCTGCCTTCTCCTGTGTGGAAAAATAATGGGCACTCAGTAAGTACTGGTTGAATGAGTGAAATATAGAGACTAGCTGGGTTGGTATTTCTAGGCTACACAGTTTCTTAGAAGACCTTGTGAGAGGTTAAGGGGTAACAAGAAATGATCGAACAACCATAATGTGAAATGCCAAAGAATCCCAACCTGAGACTCCAAGTTATGAGGTTTTAGAGCACACAAGTCTTGATGTACCTGGTTGGCTAGAAGGAAAATCTTGAATGATGAATGGAAGGAGCACAGAAAACGTGGGATCCAAAGCAATGGGCAGTTTTCCACATCATTATAGCAGTATTTTGTAACAATTTCTTTGGCAACAGACAGCCGGCATTTAAATCAGCTATTTCCTCCTCAGAATTCCTCTCCAAAGAATAATAATGGCCTCTGCGACTCTGAAGGAAATGTAGCCCCTACTCGGATACAATCTTATCTGGGAAATTGCCATGGTATTCGTCACAGCTGTCACTGTGCTGAGCCCATTAGAGATGTGCTGAGTGGAGATCTACAGGGTTGTCTGCTCCGAGAGCTCTCGCTACACATTCTTCCTGGTTTTAGCAGGAAAACAAAAAACACTCAACGTTTTGAGGGGCAGAGTCTCCTCAGAGCTGGGTGGGCAAAAGAGAGCCATTCATACAGCCTAAAGGAGTTATTCTATAGCTCAGCTTGTAGATTTATAAAGACATTTGCAGTGACACCATTGGGAAGGGCAGAACACAAGAGAGTATAGAGAGAAAACTCAGATTTCTATTTCTTTAATTGGAGAGCATGAGGGGAGCTAAAGACCTAAAAAGTTGGGGTAGGAGGTTAATATTGAGACCTCGGACTTGGAGTTCTTTTCAGTTCATTTCAATTAAACAGTGGGCTGTTACAATTTTTATTCTTCTCATGTAGAGAATGTTAGAGCTGGGAGTCTAGCTCCCTCTCTGTGATATGTGATTTAAGAAATGGGACCCAGAAGCGCGAAGCAACTGACTAGGCCCCGGAATTTAGCAGGCAGCAGGATCCAGGCCACCGAAATTAGCAGGCAGCAGGACCCACGGTGCCAGGATTAGGGCCAGTGGGACTTTCTTAAAGTTTGGTTTTGTAGGGGAAAGCTCCTGCAAATATTTTTTTTTAAGGACATTTTTTAGGATTTTATTTATTTATTTGACAGAGAGGGAACACAAGCAGGGGGAACAGCAGGCAGAGGGAGAGGGAGAAGCAGGCTCCTGGTTGAGCAGGGAGCCCGACAACATGGGACTTGATCCCAGGACCCTGGGATCATGACCTGAGCCGAAGGCAGATGCTTAACTGACTGAGCAAGTCACCCAGACGCCCCAAGTTTCCTGAAAATCTTATGTAAGGTTTCTTGATTTAAAAAAATACCCCAATCATATTTCCTTTTATTTTTAAACTTATTTTATTTGCTTTTAACCCACAGTTGCCTTTACGAAGAAACTGACATAAAAATAGCCTTCCAGGCAATACTGCAGGGGAGATCCTTTACTCTGATATTCCATTGTCTTAGAAACCAGCTTACGGCACCTTGTGAGTTGCTTATTCCCAAAAAAGTCGTTTATCCCCCTTGACTCAAAACAGGATCAGGCATCTTTGTCGCACACAGCACGGGGTTTCTCAGCTCGAGATTCTGGGACTGGTCGCACAGATAGCATGCTGCCTGGGGCCCACTGGGGCTCCCACCTCCGCCCCTCCCTAGATTCCTGAGGACTGTGAGCCTAGCCGGAATGTTCCTGGGGTTCCCTTTTGTTTTTGTTTTGTTGAGGAAGAGGTGGTCAGCAGAGGTGGGGGAGGAGAGAGCCGGGGTAAGGCAATGCCACTGTGGCAATTATTACATAATCTTAGCCATTCTTGTACTTCTTCCTGTTGGCCCCCCCCAACATCTCCCCTCCTCTCTGTCCTTTGCTCTCATTTTGATTGAAGAAGCCACATCCCAATTCCCACGCAGGGCCTGACCCAGAACATGCCCTTGGCAGAAGTCCCTGAGCTGCATGAATGATTGGACTTGACTCTTTTCATCACCTCCTCTTTTCGATCCTTTCTTTTTTCTCCTCTTTCCCAAGGCCAGTTGTAAGATAAACAGTAGCAAAAGTAGTGACTGAAATCGGGGCCAAATACTTAGCCTCTTTGAACTGGTTTTTATCTGATAGTTTGATAGTTTGATAGTACTTTATCAAATTATGTCTGTGTTCCCTAAAACATTTTCTTTGGTATAACTCACCTATTAACCATTTTGCTTTTTGCCGATCCATAAAATAATTTTCTCTTTGACGATAAGTATACCAGAGCAAGGGTCTGTGAAACTCTTCGCAAGTGCATAGTAAAGTGTTCTAATTACAAATGCCCCCGAAGACTTATTGTTGATAAATGGCCACCTGATATCAATTCAGGTAAAAAAAAAAAAAAAGTCGTATTAGGATTATTAACACAGAAAGAAAAGGACACACCCTGTTTAACTGTTGTATTATATTTCCTTAGCTCACATAGCTTTTATTCTCTTTATAAAAAATGTATTTGGGGTTCATAACCATGGATGTATCATCAGTGTTTTTACTTGTATCATTATCATTATTTGCAATATATCGTAATTAAGTATATCTCAACTGTACATCTAATTATGCCCATGTGTAACATGAAAAATGTTTCTGTATTAATTTAAGATTGTTTCTAAATATTACCTTTTATTTTTAAATTTGTATTAAAAGAAAGCATGGCAGTATTCCAAGGCCAATAAAATTCTACCATGAACGTCTGAATTGAGACATGTGGGCATATATGTACATACATAAACACAAACTAATTTAAAGTTTCTCTTTAATTTTAAGCTTAATATGATTAAATTAGTTAAAAAATAATCAAATGTCTTATAATTATATTCTACTGTTTAAACTGAAATATACCTCCGTTTATTAAAAAAGTCTGCAGAACTGATTAAGTAGATGATAATGTAATGTCCATTACAAGTGCTTTTTCTGCCATCTAGTGGAAAAATGAAATCTATGAGGATTCACAATTTATATTTTTAATTCTATTGTCTTAAAATATTTAGCAAAGGTTTATTTGAAATCTCAAGAAAAGAAAACAAAATAATGTGTTCTCTCCCTGTTTCTGATTTGATCTGCAGGTGGACCAGATATGGGTAATCCTGAGCATTCCCCATGATGCCAAAGGGGCTACAGACAGTAATGTAGAGGGTGCTTCTGGCTTTCTATAAAAATGGTGGAGGCCAGTGGCTCCAAACAAAATACTAGCACCATTGTTTTACATAATTGGATTGTCATTCATTGTCAAAGGGACAAAAGATGCCTCAAGCCCCTATATGCCAATACTCAAATCCTGTAAACTGGAGGAAGGAGGGTTGAGAGAGATGGCTTGTTGGACACTGTCTGGATCAGCGGCTTTCAAACTTTTTTAAACTGCAACTCGCACTAAGACATGTACTTGATATTGCAACCTAGTCTGTGTACATAAAACAGAAGTCAAAGTTCCATGAAATAATAATCTTTCTATGTGATCACTGTATTTTCTGTCCTGTTCAGCTTTATTCTATTTCACTTTTTTTTGGTATTATTTCATACCATTTTAAATTGACTTCATGATCCACTAATGTTCCTGAAGCTTCAAAAACCCTGGTAAGATGTGTCTCCTAAAAAGTCCTAGGTGTTTACTTTTACTGCTTAAAAAATATGTGATACTGCGTCTAAAATTATGATCAAGTAAAAAGTTAAATGAAAAAAGATATGATGGAGATCAGTTATTTTACCTTTGAGATCTTATCAGTTCTGGATATTTTTTTCTGATGAGTGTTCTCTATTATTACCAGCATCATCCTCTCCTTCTCCCAGAAGAGAAGGCTTGGACTCATCTTCACAAACACCTGTTCGTCAACTTCTGTCCTCACGAGTCTTCTATCTTTGCTCTTTTCATCTTCATCTGATATAGACCCTTTGTGTTTTTCCCCTGGATGATTACACAAGCTTCCATACTGTTCTCCCTGACTCCATCTATCGCCCCTCTGAACCTTCCTTCACACAGTTGCCAAGACTTAACCTCCTCCTCCTCCCAGGTCAGATAAAATCATTCACTGCATTCTCTTCCTAAGGAATAACACCCGAGTGACTTAGGGTGACATTCAAGATCCTCCCTGTTTAGTGCTTTGTTGGCATTTACTATTTTAGATTAAACGATCTCCTCATTAGGTTGTGAGCTGGGTCTTTATCTTTATCTCTTTTTAAGCATACTATATTTGCCCCAGCAGGTGCTTAATAAATATTCGTGGAAGGCGCTGAATGGAACTTCCTTTCTGACCTTCAGTTGTGTGCACACCCTACATTCCAGTTGCTGTCCTACTGACCATTCCCTGAACTCTCCTTTTATTAATTAGTTAATTCATTTGTTTATTTACTTTTAAAGAATGTGCATTTGCTTGAGCTTTTTCCTAGGCTGCCTTACTCTCTGTTTTCTGCCTGGGGAAATTCTTTTCAGCCTTTAAACACCAACTCAGATGCCATCCCTTTGCAAGAAATTCTCTTGGTCGCCAGTGGAATAAGTTCCCACAGCTTGTTGATAATAACCCCTAGTTTCTATTCAAAGCTTATGCTCTCCTGCACAGTTTTAGATGATGGTTCTGTGTGTCTGTCTCACTTAATTATGAACATCTCGAGGGCAAGGAACATGCCTTGTGCATCTTCTAGTCCCTAGTAATATTCTAGGTGTTAGATATAGGTTCATTTACTTAAACACACTTGTTGCATATATCTTTTGAAATAGGTAGAACTAGAGCCTGAGCCTGCTGGCAATCCTTTTTAATATAGGCCAGCCAATCTTAGACGGGCTATTTTGGAGTATATACACAAGTTTCAGAGCAGGGATTTGACCAAGATTTCTAGTTGGATTATCAGTCCCCACATCCACACTTTGTTTCAGCAAATGGTGATGCATTGATGGAAGATCCTTCTCTGTGGACCTCTCCTAGTACACCCATGCCAGAGGAGTGTGCAGCCCAGAACCATTGCCCACACTCTTCACTGGTGGGCTGTGAGCACTGAAGGGGGCTCTACAGTGTGGAAAAAAAAGAAAGAAACCACTTTGTTTCAATATCTACTAAGCACTATGTACTGCTGAAAATACCAAGAAGAGGAAAAGCAACTGCCCCCCCCAAAATGAAAAGTCCTGTTGAGTGGCTCTTTTCCATGTTCCCATAATGATCTATGCTTTTTTTCTGTCACTGGATTTCCTTCTTGTACTGCATGTATGTGTTTCCACGAGTTCATTGTGGATAGACTCCTCTTATTCATTTGTATACTCAGCAACTAACATACCACCTGCAATAGCAGACAATCAATAAATATTTGTTGAATGAGAATGAGAGACAGAAAGAATTATAATGGATAAAGAACTATGAGATATTATGACCATCTTCAAGGCACTTATGCACCAGTTAGGGAAATAATTACCTAAACATTCTGACCATAATGTCCTACACTTAATAGACATTCAATACATTTTAACAAATTACAATTAATGAAACAAGAGCCAATTTTTATATTTTATATTTATATTTTATATTCAAGAAAAATGCTAAATACTTACCAAGAGGTATAAATGGCTGTTTCTGTCCTCTAAGAGAGAATAATCAAGTGTGAGGCAATAAAAATGTTCATAAATACATTACTCAGCAGGTTGGGTTTCCTGCAAAATGTGTCTTAGAGCTATCACTAGAAGCTGGAATGCTTAGAAAAGGCTTCCCAAAGGAAGAAGGTCTTTGTCAAGACCTGTAAAAAGGCTAAAGTTTTACCCTATTTGCAAGCTGAAAGTTAGTCTATTACATTTTCATAGGTACTTGAAGAGGACACAAAATTCCTAGGTCAGAGACAATGGACTTTCTTCCTCACAGTATAGCAAAACATAGGAACTTTGTGTTCACCTTGGTGAACGGGTCCTCCAAATCCCGTAGGGCTGACAGAGTGGTCCAGAGTGGCACTGCACACTCCATGGGTTTGTATCACAGCTGAGGAACCCCGAGGTAAGGAAACCCCAAAGGGGCCGTTAGCAAACCTGACCAGTCTTTGCCCTGGAAGGAGATATTATCCTTATTAACCTGGTCAGAAAACAAATCTGTCCTCTCCCAGAGGGAGTTACTATCTCTTTGTTCAAGGGTGTATGCTATACAAACATCCTTGAAAAAATAGCCCAGACCAAAGGCTGTCAGTGCCTTTACTCAGAAGATGGACAGAAACACAAGACGCCCATGGAGAATGAACTTTCAACAGTCTTAATTTGGTTCTCGAAGGTTGGGTGATTTGATTAAGCAATAGGAAGGGAACAGATATTCTAGGAGAAAAAAAAGAATTTCATGTGCACATATTTATTTCATGACAGATTCCTTTGGGCCTCAGTTTCTTTATCTGTAAAATTGGAATACCTTCTTCACAAGGTTGCTGTAAAAATTACATGAAGTAATCTATATATGGCATACAGCCTAGTGAATGACACACAGCAGGTACCAAACTGTTAGTTCTTTTCCATTTCCCCCAGAATGTATAGGACGTGACTCTGTAGCCTGCCCTGACATTAAGAAAGGGGTAAATGGAAGCATTTAATCATTCCATTTGCAAAGTTTTTATTGAGCATCTACTGTGTTCCAGGTGGCAGACTAGAGACCATACCTGCTCTCTTGAACCTTACAGTCTGCTTCAAGGAGGAAATAGACAGAGGAGAGTAGAATCATCTTGCTTCCACCAAACAAGCTTGTAGAAGGTATACCTCTAAAATTTTATGGTAATTCCATCTGACCATGAAGCCAGGGAATTAATTATTGAGACATAGAAGGAGCATAAACCTAAAATAAGAGCAATGAAATGTCGAAGTTCAATGATGGCACACATCATTCAACAACAGGCTTTTTCAGGATCTTTTTGAAAAAAGAATACTAATAACTGTAGCAGAAAGATTTCATGTGGACATTATTGTCACCAATGTACGATTGTTCAGTCATTCACTTGGTAAATACGTACTGAGCATTCACTACATGCTATGTATAGTGATAGGTGCTAGAATTCAAGGACCAAGAACAGATATTTTCTTGAGAGTGAGATGGCCCCCAGAGACAAGGGATTGATTTTTCATGAGTTGGTGTCAACATTTATCTATATAGAGATGGAGAAAAGTGTGAGAATCTCAGAGACTCCATGAATAAGGTATTCAACTTAAAGATAATAAGATTATTGATTTATTGAACAATCCTAAATTAGACCTTGATTAGGAGAGAAGGAAATTGTTAAAATGTCTTTATCTGTCGAGAAGATACACAATTATTTGTTATAGACTATCAAATATTTAATGGTAATAAAATAATTTTTGAGGGGCGCCTGGGTGGCTCAGTCAGTTAAGCATCTGCCTTCGGCTCGGGTCATGATCTGGGGGTCCTGGGATTGAGCCCCGCATCGGGCTTTGCTCAGCGGGGAGCCTGCTTCTCCCTCTCCCTCTGCCTGCTGCCTCCCCCCGGCCCCCCGCTTGTGCTCTCTCCCTTTCTGTCAAATAAATAAATAAATAAATAGATAGATAGATAGATAGATAAATAAATAAATAAAAATAATTTTTGAGAGATAAAAGTTATAACAACCATCCCTACTTTGGGGGTTGGGCTTGATAATTCAACCACGATGTGAAGTCTGTTGGATGCGTTGGAATAGTATATGAAAGGACATCTCCAGTGGGTTTTGGTACTAGAGGTGATAGTACTTCGTTCCTATCTTGTTTCCAGGGCAGTGCAGACTGGATTCCACTTATTTGTTTAGAATCTACCTACTGGACTGGAGTGTGAAAAATGCTCACGCTGTTTGAGAGTTGAGTGTAATAAATTACATTTGAAATGAGAAGCTGAGGACAAGGTATGAAAGCAGAGCCAAAGGGAGCAGTGCTCCATGTTCAGTTTTTATTCCTCAGGGGTCACGCGGCGGGCCTGCACCAGCGCTGAGCTGGCCTTGTAGTGGATGGCTGAGGGGAATGTTGGGTCCTGCGGTCAAATGATTCAGAGGACCTTCAGAACTCTCCAGCTGCCAATCTCACCGCTCCCCTGGTGCCCTGTGCTACCCGGCTGGCCACATACTTCTAGGACCTGCCTTTCCCCAGAGAGGGGGGACACATTATTCGCAACCTCTTAGTGTGAATTCCTTTGTTGTGCCCTTAGTGCGTGAGAGAAACAAGAAAGATGGCGCAAAATGCTGCAAGTGAGAGGAGAAAAGATGGAGAAATCCCAGGGGAGAAACATCTCTCCGCCACACGTTGTTTTCCTTGGGGGCTCCCTTGTTAACCTGATTTACTGCTAAATCCCAGCATAGGTTCTCGAACCTTTCTGAACCGATGAAAGTGACAGTGCAGAAGTCAGAACAATCCATCACAACAGCCCTCTTCCTCTCTGAGTCTCGCTAGCGGCTGCGGCCTTGAAAGGTCAGGCCCACACCAGTTTTTCCTGAGACCGCATCCTCCTCCCCGCTCCAACCCCCCACCCCCGCCCAGGTCCCTGTGCAGTAGCCTTTCAGCCTAAGAGCAGCACGGTAGATAGAGTGTCATTTTGGTGAAATCAAAGCACTGTGGTCTTTGTTCCACTCAAGACGTGTGTCTGTCTCTTTCTCTCTGAACTTGGCCCTAATTGATAAAGTCCCTTCTGTGTCTCTTAGGTGAAGCCAGATGAGAGTGGGGACGGTGCACAGACAGGGCCGGAGTTAAACCTTAGCAAGCTCCCCCGCAATGTTCTGTGAGCAGACTTCCCAGGAAGGTTTCCTTTAGCTAGCTGTTTGCGCCGATTTAGCAGGAGGGGTCTCAGTGTTCAGCAGGAGCAAAGATCACTGCTATTCCCATTGGGTTTATGAGAAGCAACAATGAGCTCTTTTTATGTTGAAAACAGAGATTTAAAATTATTCATAATCCGTGCTTCTTCTCCCAACACATCCTCATCCCCATGGGGTCCTTTCATTAATTAGCTATGCAAGTCTTTACACTAAAATTTAACTACATATTAGTCTTGTGTTTTTAGTGGTAGGATGTCTTGATTTTCATCCCTGTATAAATGTGAACATAAAGAAAGAAAACTTCATTTAAGGGGTACCCAGCTGGCTCAGTCAGCAGAGCATGCGGCTCTTGATCCCGGGCTTGTGAGTTCAAGCCCCACATTGCGTGTAGAGATTACTTAAAAATAAAATCTTAAAAAAAGGGGGGGGGGGGCGTCTGGGTGGCTCAGTCATTAAGCATCTGCCTTCGGCTCAGGTCATGGTCCCGGGGTCCTGGGATCGAGCCCCACGTCGGGCTCCCTGCTCAGCGGGAAGCCTGCTTCTCCCTCTCCCACTCCTCCTGCTTGTGTTCCCTCTCTCGCTATATCTCTCTCTGTCAAATAAATAAATAAAATCTTAAAAAAAAAAAAAAGAGAAAACATAATTTAAAATGGAGTCAGGAAGTCCAAAAGGGACTTCTCACACTACCACTTGCGCTAGGAAGCATACCTTGCATTCCCAAACAGGGAGCTTACTTTATATACCCCAGCGGGAGGAACGAAGAATTTCTCCTTGCCCAACAACAGCATAGCCAGTGAGAAATTGCCAACTTCAACCAAGGAGAAGCCACGTGAGTCCCTCCCAACTTCCTTCTTTTCCCTATGAATAAATGCAAAGTCCTCTCTCCTGTTCTCCAGACTTGCCTATGGTTCACCATAGTTTGCTTGTCCCAAATTGCAATTCCTCTGTTATTGCGGAAAACTCATTTTGCTGATAAAATAACTGACTCTTTTGTTCTTCTAAGGTCAACATAAACACAATATAAGCTTATATTTAAATATTTTGTCTATGTTTCAAAAGAGTATATAAAAATAAGAATTTATGAACACATGAGGTCTGATTCCATTGGTGAGAAAAAAGTGCAGTTTGAATTGAAGTCTTTTCAGAATCATTGGGCCATTCCTGAAATTAAGTGGTTCGATAAGTCCAATTAATACAAAATATGAAGTGAAGATTAACGTTTATGGAGCTCCTACTATGTGCCAGGTGGTATGCTATGGATTTACAGCTCTCCACTTAATCTTCATAACACTGTGAGCTATATCCTATCTTTATCCTACAGATAAGAAAACTGAGATTTGGAGAGGGCACACGAATCAAGCCTGCCTGATCCTAAAGCCTGAGCTTTCTATTAAACTATATGGATAGTAGAGCAAAAAGGAATCTTGGGGATGTTCTAGGATAGTGGTTTTCCAAAGTGTAAGATGGGTACCAGAGGGGGTGGTACGTTGGGACATTACATTCAAAATGCAATAAATGTCATAGTGAGGAAGCCAGTTTCTTTTCAAAGCGCTTGTAAGTAATCCTGGTAACTCAGTTCTATGTTGCTAACACTTGCTCATCTTATCTATGAAAGAAAGAGCAGGTCTCAGAATCACAGATTTTAAAGACAATATTTAGCAAAGTTGTAAGCCTATGTTTATTTTTCATTGTAATTATTTTCGTAATTTCTAGCTATGGCAAATGATGCTGTTTCCATGCTAGTAGCCATGGAGAGTTTTATTTTGAAAATAAGTGTATGGGGATTTTAAGTAAGCCTATTTAAAGAAACTGTTATTATAAAAAATAGTTCAGTGGCATATACATGTGGTAAAAATCATGAAGATGTTATAGGAAATGCAGACTTTGGGGGCACAGATCTGGAGATTCTAGACCGAAACTCACATGATACAATTGAAGAAATGGACACCTAGAGAGATGCAGTTAAGTGTCCTGGACCTACAAGTTTCCTGAATTGCTGAAACATGATCATCTACCTCTTGAAACATGCCATGATCTTCCCACCAGCAGGTCAATCTCCATTGTTGTTCTTGTTTTTCCTGGTGGGGCATCAGATATCTCTGACTAGTAAATACAAATTAGAACTAAAGAAATTAGAAATTTTGTTTCCTTCCAGAGCAGTCATTGTTTTTATGAAATTACCTTAGATTATTTAGATATTTCCACGCATAGCTGTCAGCAAATTCAAGTATAAAGTGTAGGTGTTACAATAAAAAGGCCATTTGTTTGTGGGAGAGCAGGTAGACTCTAAAAAATTTAACAAATTAAAGTTTTCCAACATTACTTCTTGAAAGCATAACTATCAGAACAATCTTTTTAATTTGTGATTCATCACTTACATACATATAACACCTAGTGCTCATCATAACAAGTGCCCTCCTTAACACCCATCACTCATTTATCCCATCCCCCACTCACCTCCCTCCATCAACCCTCAGTTTGTCAGAACAATCTTTTTAAAGCGTTTTGATGTAACTCACCAAGTACGTATCTGACAATTTATTGCTTTTAGTAGCTAGAGGTGATAATGTGGACTCTTTCTGACATAACATGCGTGTATTTTCATTCAGCTACGGGAGACCCACAAGATACCCCAGTGTTCTGCTCTATTGTAAAGGACATGGTGTTATTTATTAACAGATGTACTTCCTGTGGCTGCTATTTAGGGCTGTCACATGTACCACCTTCTGGTGTATATGTGTCCAACACTGAATTTCATAAAACAAAATTTATTTTTTGTTAGTACTAGGTTCCCCCAGTACAGTGCTTCTGGAAAATGAATGGTTTTAATCTGTTATTTATTTTTATTTGATCTGCAGAGATGCCACAAAAATTCACCAGCCCACCAACATCAGCAGTAGCATGGTTAGGAAAAGAATGGGGCAATCCTGGGCAAGGTAAGCATCTATCATTAGCCTTTTGTTCTGCTTTCACAATCTACTTCCATAGAGGCAACTACTACCTTTGGACATCTGATTCCCAAGCCCTTTCAGGCCCTTCTCCCATTTTGCCCCTTCGCCCCATGAGGTGGTGATGTACAGCGAGAGGCACGATCATGCATGAGCTCCACAGCCAGTTTACCTACATTTGAAACCTGGCTCTACCACCTTCCTGATTAATCTATTTCTTTACCACTCTGTGCCTTAGTTTCCTTATCTGCAACGGGAGGATGCTATCTACCCCCTATGGTAGCTGTAAGCAACGTGATATGTGTAGAGCACCAAAACCAGTGTCTTGCATTGGTGCTTTACACGTAGGAAGTTTTCAATATGTTACTTATGTTTCAACCACATGCTAGATATTCTCTTGAATGCCAACTCTGCCCATGCATTCAGCTAACATACATTTATTGAGCACTTATTATGTGCCAGGCACTGTT
This sequence comes from Neomonachus schauinslandi, assembly GCF_002201575.2. NCBI lineage: Eukaryota > Metazoa > Chordata > Mammalia > Carnivora > Phocidae > Neomonachus > Neomonachus schauinslandi. The sequence goes on along the minus strand of NC_058405.1, from coordinate 34,078,133 downwards.
CAAGATCCTTGAGACACATAATGAACAAAACCAAAAAATATCCCTGCCTTGTGCAGATTTTTCAGGTAGAGGCATATAGACAATAGTCGATAAATAGAAGTAAACTGTATTAGAGTGTAACTGCTGTGAGAAAAAAAAATGGAGTTGGTAAGGGAATTGGGAGGGTAGGCAAGGGTGAAATTTAATATATATGTTCAATACAGTATTTCTAAACTAAAACTCACTTTTCCAGTAAAACTAGATTTTTTTTTTTTTTTTAAGTCAGCTCCATACCCAGCCCAGTGTGGGGCTTGAACTCATGATCTTGGGATCCAGACCTGAGCTAAAATCAAGAGTTGGACACTTAACCGAGCTACTTAGGTGCCCCTAGATTCCCTTTTTGATTCCCAATTACTGATAATCTTTGGTACCCAGGTTAAGAACTCACACTATTTTCTTCTCTATTTTCCCCATAACTTGCCATTAAATCCCGTGTATTTTTCTTTTGTAATGTCTCTTGAATCTACCCTGACTTGAGCACTTGGGTTTGGGTTACTGTGGTGGCCTCCGAGTCTCTGCTTCTAGTTTCTCTCTGCTCCAGTCCATCCTGCACTTAATTCACTTGCAAAGCATGGCCCAGAACAGAGCTTAACCGTGTCTCTTCCTTTCTTTGGTATCTATGGAATAAAAGTCAAACTTGTTCAGGGATGTTCATAATCTGGCCTCAGCCTGCCTTTCCAAGCCCTCTGCTACTCTTCCTTAAATAGAACTTTCCATTTCAGCCAAAATAATCTACTGTGATTTCCTTCCTGCACCTACACAGTGCATTGGTTTCTTTTCTAACACTGTTAGTTTTCTCCTTCTCTTTATAGAAGTGTTAGAAATTTCATTAAAATTCCCTATAAAATTTACAAAATTCCATACAGTGAGACATCCTCATGAGGGAAACCATGTAGACCTGATCTCAAAAAGGTGGAGGTGCTGACTGAAGGACTCACGGCTTTCTGGAGAATCCACAAACAACTAAAATGGGTTTATTTGATACTACCAAGCCAAATCAAGACAGAACAGCGACTAATTAGTTCACCGCCAAAAATGTGCAAACAAGATTTACTTTTTCTAGACTGCCTGCCTTCTTCTCAGCCCTCACTTGCAAATCCTTTCTCCCCTTTGTTTCTTAATTCTGTCAAGGATTCCCTCTTGTGACAGTAATTTATGTAAAAATAACTGAAGGCCCAGTTTTAAAAATAGGCCCAGAAACAATTTTGTTTACATTTACAAATGTTTTATTGACTCATGATTAAAGTTGTTGGAAAAATAAATCCATTTTGTTTTTATATTAAAGAACCCAACTGTTCATTTTATGGAATTTATGTATAAGTACTCTTGCCATTGGTGAGTAGCAAAGCACTTTTATATTAATCCATTTCCTTCTGTGACATCCTAATCCACAGCAGTCTACCATTTTTCCAGTGATACAATTCACTTCTGACTCAAGTCACTTGCATATAAATGATTCAACCAATTTCTATTACTTTATATGGACTTCAATGCTAGTGAGATACACATTTCTGCCACGTAAGATGGGAGATTTTCTCAAAGATTTCTAATGGTAACCTTCAATGGGTCAGTCTCTAGAACCACAGGTCCATGTACCTCAAAACTAAGAAATACATTATTTCAGAATGATCACCAACCAAAATCCTTATTCTTTCAGATTTCTGGCTTCCCAAGTATCTGCCTGATCTCTGGGTTATTCTCAGCTCAGTTCTGAGGACTGAACACAGAACCTCTTTATCAATGAGGAGTTAAGGCAGCCCATCAAGTTCTTTAAAAACAAAAAAAATTCCAGCCTATTTCATCTTCCCAAATTATGTAGTCTACAGGGGTTACTCAGCCAAGTGTTAACTATAATGTTTTGTCTATAAGCACTTTATATTTATTCTTATATATTAGTTTGCTATAGTGGCTATAACGAAGTACCACAGACTGGTTGGCTTAATCAAATCAACAGATTTATTTTCTCACAGTTCTGGAGATCAGAAGTCCAAGATCAAGGTTTTTGGAGGTTTGTTTTCTTCTGAGCCCTCTCTCCTTGGCTTGCAGATGGCTGCCCTCGGCTCCTTCAGTCTTTCCTCCATGCTTGTGCATCCTTCAGGTCTGCGTGTCCTTATTTCCTCTTATACAGATAGCAGTCAGTTTGGATTAGGACTCACCCTAAAGGATTCATTTTAATTTAATCACCTTTTAAAAAAGGCTCTCCAAATATAGTCACATTCCAAAGTACTGGAGTTAGGGCTTCAACATATGGATTTTGGGAAAAGAGAATCAGCCCCTTAAAAGTTTCCTAACAAAAGAGAGCCAAACTGGATGCCTGGGTGGCTCAGTTGGTTAAGCGTCTGCCTTTGGCTCAGGTCATGATCCTGGGGTCCTGGCACTAAAGGACAAATACTGTATGATTCTACTTATATGAGGTACCTAGAATAGTAAAGTTCATAGAAACAGGAGGAAAATGTTTACCTAGAAAAATGGGCTGAAGGAAGAGAGAATGGGGAGTCACTGTTTATTGGATGATGAAAAAGTTCTAGAGAGTAGTGATGGCAGGACAACAGTGTGACTGTTCTTACGGTTACTGATCTGTACAACTTAAAAACAGTTAAAATGGTAAATTTTATGTTGTGTATACTTTACAATAAAACATGTGGCTAATGTGAGGAATTGAATTTTTAAGTTTAATTAATTTAAATATGTTTAAAAACCAATATTTGATTCAGTTATTAGAAAACGTTTAAATATGCTTGAAACGTGTATGAAATTTTGTAATCTCCCACTATGTAATCTCTTGCTTGAAGTAAAGAAAAATAAAATCTCACACATATTTGAAATGCCAACTTTGTTTTCAAGCCTGGGGCAACGTTAATACAGCTATCTCCTTTCACTACCAGGAGAAAACTATCACATTTTACACCTAAGCCTAATTTTACATTGTGAATTATACAGCCTCTAAATAACCTTCATTCTAGATACCTGCAGAAACACAAGTTGTGTTCACAAAGCATATATTAAATCAAAAGTACATGTCAATACCACCAATGGTTTTATTTTTTGTCACTGACAACATGCATAATTCTGCCAATTCTATCATTACAATTTTTGATTTTGTTAAACAGTACTGAAGTATGCATTAAAAATATATGTTTACATTTAAATTTAACACTTAAAGAAGTTCTCTTTAAGGCGTTAAACATAACGCCTTCTCAATATATTTTCCTGCTTTGTATCATACATAAATAACTTAATCTACAAAATCATAAATAGAACTATTAACTCTTGTGGCCTAAGAGTATATACCAACTTTGGAGCTTGACAAAAATGTTGTCTTTATGATTTTATGGGTAACAACATGCAGGACTTGCAGTGTTTACTATCAAATAAATGACTTATCACAAGTCGTTATTGTCTCCCAACTGAGTCTGCCAATAATACACCTTCCAGTGCCCTTGGTAAAGATGCTAGGCGCTTATAAAGTCAAAATAATCAAGACTAGATTTTACAACAGAAGGTTGTCACTTAATTACTAAGCCTTACTTTAAAGAACAAAAATGCTGCTAAAGAGTAAATACTTGTATTATCATTTAAATGGAAGCTAATAAAATCTAAAATAAAATCAGATTAAAATCCTATCACTCTTGGGAAAAATATTCCTTTGAGATTTTGCTACAGGAACGGAATTAACACTATCCTACATTTTCTAAAATTTATTTTGAACCATCACTTTGATTAGTTAAAACTTTCAGGGAAAAAATAATGACACACAAAATGACCTTGGACAGGAATACTTATAATTCCTGATACAGAACACTTGATTATTTAGTTTTTGTTTAATGACTGGAAATCTTTAGTCCTTCAGAAAACACCGTATTTGTTGATACTTCCTATTTAGTGATTTATTAGGTAACCACTCAAAACTATTTCTACATAATAAAATTAAAGAATTTTGCATATTGGAAATATTTCATTATGCATTATTTTTTAGGCCGTCATTTATAGAGTATAAAACTTAGAAAGATAAATACTGTCAATAGTTTCATTAAATTTAAATGATTAAATTTAAATGATTCAAATGACAATACTCGGCACTATCACTACTTTTAAAATCTAAGTTTCTAAGTTTCATTTTTCGATCAATACAAAAATGATCTGGTTCATACTGTTAACTGCCAGAAAACTTTCATGTTTAAAAAACTAAATACTCTTTGTTAAAGAAGAGCAGGTTAAAACAAATGATTTCTGTGCTCTTATAAAAAAGATTGATATATGTTGTAATTCTAAATCAAAATTCACAAATGGTGGCTGAAATTCTGTCAACTTTTAGCCCAATACAACACAAATCCACGGTTATTTTGCATAAACAATTCAAAATTAAATTTTATAATGGAAATGTCAACAACACATAACTACTACATTACTTCTGATGGGTTCCACTATACTTCAACCAGGCACAGCAGATGTGCACATCTGATAGACAGACTGCTTAGAAAATTAAAGCTATCATGATGAGTTATAAATAAGGAATACATAAATATGAACACAGCAATGCCAATGCATTAGAGCTGTTAAAAAAAAGATGTGATGTAAACACATCTGATAGTTCTCTCTGTAAGCCATTTTCCACTGATTTATAAAGCTATGGTTTTATAATTCTTTTAAAAAGGAAAATGTTTCTACACTGCTGCATGCAGTAATTTCATTGTACATTCTTGACTACAATGCAATCTTCAAATCCTCTTGAAGAGCTTGACATATCTCATCAGAATTTCTCCAGAAAGTCAGCTTGCCGTATTTTCAGCAGCCTAGAACAAGAAAGTAAGTTTCATTATAATAAAACCACGAAAAAAGAGACACCATGGAGATATATTTGTCAATACTGCATTGTCATTAACAAACAATTCCTCCTCCACATATCCTGAACCACTTTTATCAGGATAATGCAGTGGGGTTTTTACTTTTTGCAGTACATTAGAACTACTTCTTGAACTGACTGCTAGGCTAACAGTGGAAAAGTGTTCTCTCATCTTAAATAATACAGTTTATGTAAAAATATACTGCTACTTGAAAAACTGACCCAAGCAGACCTTATCCACATACTGTATCCACCTTATCCAGACTTTATTGGTTCGTCTGTTTCTGCATGTTTCATTATAGTGTGAAAAGGGGATTATGAATGAAAAAGACCTTTCTGTTAGAAAGCAGAGGAAAAAAGGGCAAAAGGGAATAATGAACACATGGCTAATCCTGCTTCACCTATACCACCAACTATTATACTTCCCCTGATTATTCTGCAGAAATTTCCAGCCACCATGTAAGTCATCAGTAAATGATTTTGAGACATCTTTTTCCTTTTTAAAGATTTATTTATTTATTTTAAAGAGAAAGAGAGCAAGTGTGCACACATGCGCTCAGGGAGGGGCAGAGGGAGAGAATCAGGCTCCTTGCTTAGCTTGGTTAGCTTAGTGCGGAACCAGATGGAGGTTTGACCTCACAACACTGAGATCATGACCTGAGCTGAAATCAAGAGTCAGATGCTTAACTGACTGAGCCACCCAGGTACCCCTTGATACATATTTCTAAAAGATAAGGATTTAAACAAGTGATTTCTTAATGCCAAATATGAATATGATGATTTTAACTAAGTTTAATTTCAGAAACACACAGTAAAATTCATTTACGTTTCAACTTCTTAATTAAAACTTGCTTTTAAGTTTAGTCTAAGTTCAGAGGCCTTTCACGAAAATCCCTTAACATGCTAGGAAAATTGTAGTTAACTCAATCTGAAACATTCTCTTTGCAATCAGCAGAACCTACCTTGTTTGTCCATATAGTTGGCTATTCTAATTAGCCTTTCATTTCTTTGGGTTTATTACCCACAAGGATTAGAAACTAGTTTGAAAAAATCTCCCTTGTTCTAAAAAGTTTCTTATTTCTACCCTTAAAGGTTCTTACATTAGCTTTAGCTGCATACCTTTAGGCACTCTGTCTTCTTCCTAACCCCTTTCTCAGTATCATTTACTTCAAGGAAGAATTGAAATAATATAAACAATTTTAGAATTTTTAAAAAACTAAAGTACCTTAACTCTAATGCAATTTGTCTAGTCCCATTCCATTTTTATACTAATTTTTGAGGTTCTCCTCCAAGAAACAGACAATGGAACAAGTTTTTTCACCTAAATTAAGCAAGCCATCAATCTTGTATAGCATTCCTGTTATATGAATATAGTACTACTCTGTTTGAAAGGACAGCAATGGCATCCTAAAGAGCTCCAGTTACCAGACTGCCGTTAGAGACTCCAAAATTTCATAAGCATTGGCCCTGGGAAAAACCAACTTTAGCAGCCTTGTCTCCCACACTTTGGTGTAAGTTTATTCCCTCCTTCGGGAGGATGGGTGGGGACATAAGACTTATTGAATCCCTTATTTCTCTCCCAACTCCACATTCTACAGCTCCAATGTCCTCATGCCATACAAAACCTTCCTACAGTGAGGAGACACATCACTCCTCCTAAGGTATTAGTGATCACACAGGACAGCTGCAAGAGAAAGGGCAAGGCTTATTAGTGCGAAGTGCATCAATAATAGTCCAATTCGAGGCACCTTGGTACTAAAGTAGAAGATACAGGAAGTAGGTTTTGCCCAGAATTTCTGAAATCACCATATGTAAATGATTGCTTATAATTAGCCCTGAGGAGGCAATACTAAAGTTCAGTGCTTGGTAGAATCATTCATAAAAATAAAGTCTATTTTACTTATAAATGCATTCATTAAAAGGTATGGAAACTGGAAAAAAAAAAAAGCCTATTTTTTAAAAACCGTACCTTAATTAACAGTCCCACTTATGCTGTGGGAGATACATACAACGCAACACATCTACTGATGCAAAGAAACTGACCTGTGTGACACACAACCAACTACTTTTACTGTAAATGATTTAAACAATATACAAATCTGTGAGAAAGTAAAAACAATTAATGAAAAATTGTTGCAACTGTCTACATAGTTAACTAAAGAACAAAAGGAAAAACTGGATGTTCATAGACCAACAGCTCCTTGCAACATTTCAGGATGGCCTTGATTTGTATTTTACACATTCTAAAATAAAGGTAAGTACCATATAAGGAAATTCTAATCACTAGGATTTCCAGGTAAAGGCAGTAGAACATAACAGGAACAGCAACAGGTAAGAGAATAACTAATTTAATAGTAACTAATAAACCAACCCAACAGCAGCAGGTAAGAGAATAAGTAGACTTTATAATCTAAAGAGAAGCAACCTGTGAAAGGTTATTCTTTAATCCATAAAGTTAAATGTAATATTTTTATTTTTAAAGTGGCATGCTACTATCTAGAATGGTGTTCACCAAATATTGCTGATTATCTCTTGGGTGGTTCTGAATGATTTGTTTCCTTCTTTGTATTTTGATATTTAAATATTTTAAAATTATGAGCATTTAATAAAAATTACATAGAGATTTCAAAAATTCCTTTAAAGAAAAAAGTTCTAATTAACATTTTTCTTCTTTGCTAGACACTTTTCAGGATTCTCTTCTCCGCCCAGTTTTAATGAGAAACTGGCATACTGGTTTTGTTTATGGAGAAATATGTTTTTGGGGGGGGGGGTGTGTGTGTGGGTGTGGGTGTGTGGGTGGTGTGTGTGTGTGTGTGTGTGTGTGTGTGTGTGTGTGTGTGTGTGTG